>NC_051186.1:16860175-17030083 GCF_013339695.2 Rhipicephalus sanguineus
GGAGCTCTTAAAGCTTTCGTTGCGCCGGGTCTGTTCGCAATCATCATCACCGGATGATGATGCGAACAGGTACGCATCATCACGCTCTCTGCGTTCTCTCAGTCATCTTCTTCATCGCTCCCAAAACACGTGCGACGATTTCTCCGGCGTGGCCTCTATAACCCTCATGGGTGAGAGGAGATAACGAGTAGAGAGATAGCGAAAGAACGTAAGGAAGAAACAGAGACAGAAACAGAGAAAGATATAAAGAAAGAGAAAACTTAAGCGAAAAAAAATGCCTCATGAGGCGGCGGGAATCGAACCCGCGTATCGACGATCCGAAGGAGATCGTCTTAACCACTCGGCTAATCAGGTGCACTGACCCAGCATAGGCTTGTACAGTGTCGTATAGGAAGGGGGCAGAAAAGGAAAGTGAGAGGAGGAGAGAAATGAGGAGGGAGAGAGAGTAAAGTCATATGGAGAATGAGAAGTAGAGAAACAGAGAGAAAGAAGTGCAGAGAGATAAAGAAAGAGAGAAAGAAAAAGGAAGCGACCGAGAAATAGAGAAATAGAGTGAGACAATGACAGGAAAGAAAGAGAAAGAAATAGAAAGAAAAAGAGACAGAGAGAGAGAAAGAAAGAAATAGAAGTAAACAGAGAGAAAAAAGATATAGAAAATACACAGAGATGAGAAAAAAACAAAGAAAGAGCAAGAAATAAAAAGAAAAATAAAGAGGAACTAAGACGGCCGCCTAGCTCCACACTTCCTTCATGCTTGGCACCCCTAGTGCGATGCCGCCTTAATAATTTTTTCGGGAATTTTTACTTGCCTTTCTTGCTCGCCTAATTTCTGACGCATAGTGTGCGTGAGCCACCAAGTCAGAACACTTAAGGAAACGATTTTAAAACAAAATACCCTGTTGTGTTCGCGGCACTCGGCTTGCACTACAAAGCGGAGAGGAAAAATACTGTATGCCTCAGTCGATGTAAGACACTCTAAAAAGTGGGTTCCGCAGATGCGTGTTAAACAGTCATCCAATCGCCCTCTTCTCGTTGTTGCATTAGACGAAACGTAATGCGTCTTCTCGCCCTCCACTGCAGCAGGAAGAGGAAAGGGTGCGGTACAAGAGGCGCTTTTTCTGTAGGTGAGATTTCTCGCCTCTCCGCAAGTCGAAACCCCGTTCTTTTGGTCCAATAAATAGTAGCCTGATGCGGATTCGCCAGTGAGGCGGTATCACGACAAGTAGAACTACGTAACGAGGTGTAGCGACATGGTATGGGAGTTTGTCAGACATCGACACTGATACACGGGGCTGTATGACCTCATCTATCGGTCGTTGTTTTGACGCCTCGTTTGCCGCGATTCCTTCCGCGCTTGCAAGTGGGAGTGCAGACTCATCGAATCACTGTGGTGACACGAAGCTCAAGGCCTCGCCTCGGTACAACCAGTGGGGAGGGAGAACCCTGATTCCCTTCTCAAGCGCTGATCAATATAGACGGCGACTCGTAACCATGGCCGTTGGGATGCTCCAAGTCACCTTATCTTTCGACTCCCGCGTACAGCGGAAAGCTTCGTGAAGGACTGGATGGAGTAATGAAAGACTTCAAGGGGTCACAATGGGAATCCTAATCAGAAATTACAAGTCGCGGAATAAGTGCGCAATATCAATTTTCCCAGCGGCGTTCGATTACAATGTATGACGGAACATTTCATTGTGGAGAAGTAAAGATGTTTTTGCCCCTTGCTTCAGAACCTTATTAACATCAGGTAAACAAAAAAAAAAAAAAAAAGTGAATCTACCATAAAACTTCACAGAAGCTAAGAACCTTGAGAAGCTAACCTTTCTTTTAAAATTAGGCTCCTTTGTGAAATAATAAAGTGAAAGGTAACAGAAAAGACAAATCTGAAGGAGTCGACAGAAAAAAAAATCTATGCATGTGCTAGTAAACTGAATATCAGGCAACACTGTACAGAAGCTTGGGGGTATGCACAGGGAAAAATTTCTCAGGCGCTCGTGGAGATATAATAAATTGAAAAAAAAAATGCGGCTGAAGTACGTGTATTTGATTAGGACAGCACATGCGTTTCACAACATTTATTAGCTATGTAGTGACTGCAGAGAGAATTTACAAGTAAAAATAAATTCACTACAGTGACACTTACACGGTACAGTCATTACCTACGTTGTGTGCCCTGACGGAGAAATATCCACTTGTAGAAACGTTGGCTACAGCGACATTCCTTGTTGAGCGATTTTCCATCACTTCAAACCACCATGTTCACGCGATCTTATCTTCTGCCAGGGTTTCTGCAAAAAAAAAGCACATGCTTTTCACAACATTCATTAGCTATGTAGTGACTGCAGATAGAAACTTACAAGTAAAAATAAATTCACTACAGGGACACTTACACGGTACAGTCATTACCTACGTTGTGTGCCCTGACGGAGAAATATCCACTTGTAGAAACGTTGGCTACAGCGACATTCCTTGTGAGCGATTTTTCCATCACTTCAAACCACCATGTTCACGCGAACATATCTTCTGCCAGGGTTTCTGCAAAAAAAAAGCACTACAAGTGGGTACCTTTACTGCAATCACAACCACTACCGTGCTCGTAGAGCTGCTACCACTACAGAACCAAATTACTCAAAAATTGGCTTCAAGGGTAAACATTCGACAGACATATGGGCCTGACTGGGAGTAACAGAACCTTAAGGAAAAGAGAAACCTGTAACCACAGTAATTTATAAACATACCCGACGCCTGAAAGTCTGACCAGCTACTTCTTCAGGAGTAAGAAGACCCGATATGCGCAGCGCTTATATGCGTTCTCTGGACGTACGTGCGAGGTTGCATAGACTTCTCGTAAGCCTTGGCAGTAGACGGAGGGCCCAGTCCCCGTGGTCCGGTCGATATTTCCTGGCGTCTGCTGTGTGTGCCAACATTCCACGAGGAGCAGCCGCCGAAGCTTACTTTCTTGTTACCGGACCACCACACCGTCTGCACTAATCCGGTGGTCAAACTGCCCGCAGCGCTCGTTCACTGTTTGGTTGACAAAGATCATTCTTAGAACACTCCTAGTCACCATAGTTGAAACAAGTTCATCTTGACAATATTCGCGCAAAAACACAGGACAAAGTGCAAGAGAAGGACCAGCGATTAAGCGAACCTCCATACGTGCTCTTCTTTGTATACCTGTGTTTCAGCGCAAATATTGCCAAGAGCATTCTTCTGTTGCCGAGTTCTTTCTCGAAAGTTATCATACACAGTGTAAGGAAGAAGAAGATCATATGCGGCAGTGGGCCACGACATTAGCTGAGAGAGCCGAGCGCGAGCTGTTGGTGTTTGGACTGTGATTCTTGTGTTGGTTTTCGCCGCCCGCCTTCAGCGTCCGTGAGCCTGCTTCTCAAGTGCTACTTGTCGCCAATAAACCTCGTTCCAGAGTGGTGGAGGTGCTGGGTACTCAACCTGGAACTCCGAAACAGGAGACTGCCCGCTCCCCCAGAAATGGCCGACGAAAACACCCAGCAAGGCACGGCCAACCTCCGATGGTCATCGTGCCCACTGCGCTAGCGCCTGCGCGATCCACCTTTCTTTGACGGCAACCGATGAACAGACGTTGAAGATTGGCTGTCGACATTCGAAAAGGTGGGCGCGAGCAACAAGTGGGACGATCCGTCAAAACTTCAATATGTGTCCTTCTACTTGAAAGAGGTCGCAAGCCTCTGGTTTCACAACCACCAGTCGGAATTCGCCACTTGGAGTGCCTTCAAGCAACGCATTGCCGATGTGTTCGGTCGCCCCGAGGTACGGAAGCTCCGTGCTGAACAGCGCCTTCGAGGTCGTGCACAGCTGCAGGGAGAAGGCTTCACAAGTTACATCGAAGACGTGCTGGACTTGTGTAAGCGCCTTAACCCTTCGATGAGTGAAGGAGACAAGATCAAACACATCTTGAAGGGGATAGACGACGACGCCTTTCAGATGTTGCTGGCCAAGGACCCGCGGACCGTGTCTGAAGTCGCCACTCTCTGCCAGAGTTTCGACGAACTGCGGAAACAACGGGTCTTGGCGCGGCGAGCAGCGGCTACAGACAACACTCTCGCGGCGTTGACCATCGGTGGTGAGCACAACACTCTGCTGTCGGAAATCAAACGATATGTGCGCGAGGAAGTGGCTCGACAACTGTCGTGCTTGTCGTACTTACCCACAACGGAACACGCTACTGAGCGTGTCGCGCCCGCCATCCGACAGGTTATACAGGAGCAGGTCTCCGAGGCACTGCCGTGCGCCTCTCAGCCAACACCTGTCGCCGCGCCACTGAGTTATGCGGCCGTTGCTGCTACTCCACCGCGACCTCTGCCTGTGTCGACTGCCCAACCTGTGCGAGCGCCAACGACGTCATTTCCTGGTACACAGCAGTGCTATAACGGAAACCCCTGGCGCACACTTGACAATCGCCCAATCTGCTACGCATGTGGGTACCCAGGCCATGTCGCGCGCTTCTGTCGCCGGCGCTTCGCAGCGACCCCGCCTGTACCGAGATATTCCAACTACTCCTTCCGGGCCCCGTACGACGCGCAACGAGAACTTCCCCCTCAACGTGACCGACTACCAGCTGAACGTGACCCACTACCAGCCGACCGAGACAGCCAACCTGCTCACGAGTACCGATCATTCGCTCCCCGTCGCTCACCCTCACCACGGCGCCGTTCTCTGTCACCCCTGCGTCGCCGACCGAACCCCCTGGAGACGGAAAACTGACTGCCGCAGCTCCGGAGGCACGAGCTGCGTCGTCGTCACATTGTACAAATCCTCGCCTGTCCCCCGCCAATGTTATAGAAGTGTTTGTCGAAGGTTTACGAACTCTCGCGCTTGTTGACACCGGTGCTGCCATATCTGTGATGAGCCGAAAACTTTGCCGCTCTATACGAAAAGTAACGACGCCGCCTTCCGAGTTTTCGCTGAGTACAGCGAGGTGCGCAACAAGTTCGACCGGTTGGAGCATGTACGGCCAGAGTCATCATTCAAGACGTATTGTATGACATAGAGTTTCTCGTGTTGGCCACGTGTTCTCACGACGTGATACTCGGATGGGATTTCTTGTCGCGCCACCACGCCGTCATTGACTGCGCTCGCGCTCAGGTGGAACTTTCAGTGTTTTCCGATGCCCCGTCCACTGACACCGAACGACCTCACATTGGCAAGCTTCGTGTTGCCACCGACACTGACGTTCCTCCTCTCAGTGCCGTCATTGTCCCTGTCTATCGCACTGAATTTTCTGGCTCCACCGTTGTGTTCGCGCCATCCGACGTGTTCATTCGCCGCCACGGTACGTCTCTGCCATATGCTCTTCTGCCACCTCACCAAGATGCGACTGGAATTGTCGTTTGCAACCCCAGCTTATGCCCCCTCACCGTACATACTCACGAGACGCTTGGCCACGTTCACCCTGTAGACGACAATTGTATAGTGCCCATTGAATCCCACGAAACTGGCTCAAAACTTCAATTGAACGCTGTCACACCTCGTTTTACGCCGGATGACATCTCCTCGGATATATTCAACCGCTCCATCGACAGCAAGCTTCCTCCGGATCAACGCGAACAGCTTATCAGCCTTCTGCATGAATTTCGAGATTCGTTCGACCTTCCCCAGAAGGCACTGAGTCAAACGAACACAGTTGCTCATACAATCCACACTGGAACTCACCCTCCTTTGCGTCAGCGGCCCTACCGGGTATCACCGAAGGAACGTACTATAATTGCGGAGCAAGTCGATGACATGCTTCAGCGCGGTGTCATCACGCCTTCTTCCAGCCCCTGGTCTTCCCCTGTTGTACTAGTTCGGAAAAAGGATGGTTCGATTAGGTTTTGTGTGGACTACCGACGACTGAACAAAATTACGCGGAAAGATGTCTACCCTCTTCCTCGCATCGACGACGCCATCGATTGCCTACAAGGTGCCGAATTCTTTTCTTCACTGGACTTACGTTCGGGTTACTGGCAGGTCCCGATGGCAGAGTGTGACCGACCCAAGACAGCGTTCGTTACGCCAGACGGCCTATACGAATTCACGGTAATGCCATTCGGTCTGTGCAATGCACCTGCAACTTTTGAACGGATGATGGACAGAATTTTACGCGGCCTAAAATGGCAGATATGCTTATGCTACCTTGATGATGTCGTCGTCTTTTCCCCAGATTTTCCTACACACATCGACCGTTTGCGCACCATTCTTCAGTGCCTTACTAAGGCAAACCTTCAGCTTAATCTGAAGAAGTGCCGCTTCGGGGCTCGCCAACTCACTATACTTGGCCATGTTGTGTCAAAGGATGGAATCCTCCCGGACCCGGACAAACTTCGTGCAGTAGCCGAGTTTCCGAAGCCGACTTCACTCAAAGAACTTCGGAGCTTCATCGGCTTGTGCTCGTATTTTCGTCGTTTCGTCCGTAACTTTGCATCGATCATAGCACCACTTACGCAACAACTGGCTGGCCCCACTAATCTTTCTAACTGGACCACAGCATGTGACGAAGCCTTCCGTACACTGCGCCGCCTGCTTACGTCACCACCCATTCTGCGCCATTATGACCCAACTGCTCCGACTGAAGTGCACACAGACGCTAGTGGCGCTGGTCTTGGCGCGGTGCTCGCGCAACGTAAGCCCGGCATTCCAGAGTACGTCGTCGCATATGCAAGCCGCGCACTCACAAAAGCGGAAGTTAACTACTCAGTCACCGAGAAAGAGTGCCTCGCAATTGTGTGGGCGTTAAGCAAGTTTCGTCCATACTTGTACGGACAGAGTTTCGACGTCGTAACCGACCATCACGCACTCTGTTGGTTGGCTTCGCTAAAGGATCCTTCAGGTCGCCTTGGGCGTTGGGCTCTTCGCCTACAAGAATTTGACATTCGCGTCATCTACCGCTCAGGACGAAAACATTCTGACGCGGACGCACTGTCCCGATCACCAGTGAGATCCAACACAGACACGCACTCAGACTTTTCCATCTCTGCCATTTCTGTGCCGAACATGTCACTTGAGCAGCGAAAAGACCCATGGATTGCCTCGCTGCTTAACATCCTTTCCGACACTTCAGCGTCTGCATACCCTCGTGCCCTTCGCCGCCAAGCCTCACATTTTGAGATACGGGACGCGCTATTATACCGCAGAAACTACCAAGCGGATGGTCGTAAATGGCTCTTGGTTATACCAAGCCACATGCGATCTAACCTATGTGCGTATTTTCATGCCGACCCGCAACATGCTCACGCTGGCGTGTTGAAAACGTATCACCGGCTCCGCCAGCGTTACTACTGGCGTGCTATGTACACCTTCGTCCAGAAATACATTCGGTCCTGTCAAGTTATGCCAAAGACGGAAGACATTTGCCCATTCACCCGGATTACTGCAGCCTCTACCGTGTCCTGCACGCCCTTTCGACCGTGTTGGCATTGATCTGTATGGACCCCTTCCGTACACTGCGGCTGGCAATCGATGGGTGATTGTCGCCGTCGACCATCTTACTAGATACGCTGAGACAGCGCCGCTACCTTCTGCTAGTGCTCGTGACGTTGCCAATTTTGTCTTACGTCGCTTCGTCCTCCGTCACGGTGCACCACGCGAACTACTCAGCGATAGAGGGCGTGTGTTTTTATCCGAAGTTCTTCAAGAACTCCTTCGCGCTTGCCGCACGGTTCACCGCACCTCTACAGCCTACCACCCGCAGACCAACGGTCTAACTGAGCGCTTCAATCGAACGCTGGGAGACATGCTCGCGATGTATGTCAATTCGGACCAGTCTAACTGGGACGTCGTTCTCCCATTCGTGACCTATGCATATAATACCGCCACGCAGTCAACCACAGGCTTCTCGCCTTTCTTTCTTTTATATGGTCGTGAGCCATGCGCCACCCTTGACACTATTTTGCCGTATCGCCCGGACGCCTCCGAATTCAGCCCTGTTTCTGAAATTGTACAGCACGCTGAAGAGTGTCGTCAGTTGGCCCGCTCATTCACCTCGGACAAGCAAGCCCAAGACAAAGAACGCCATGACCGCGACCAGCAAGTCGATACTTTCGCCGTCGGCTCGCTCGTCTGGCTTCGACTGCCCTTTCACTCCCCTGGCCTGTCGTCCAAGTTTGCCCCCAAGTATCACGGTCCTTATCGCGTCGTGGAACGTCGATCTCTTGTGACGTACGTGATCGAGCCGGTCAACCCATCTCCAGACAGGCGCCGCCTTGGTCGCGAGACTGTCCACGTGAGTCGCCTCAAGCCATATCACGACCCGCTCCTCCTCTCGTCACCGTGACTCGCCAGGATGGCTCCTCTTTGTCGCCGGGGTAATTGTAAGGAAGAAGAAGATCATATGCGGCAGTGGGCCACGACATTAGCTGAGAGAGCCGAGCGCGAGCTGTTGGTGTTTGGACTGTGATTCTTGTGTTGGTTTTCGCCGCCTGCCTTCAGCGTCCGTGAGCCTGCTTCTCAAGTGCTACTTGTCGCCAATAAACCTCGTTCCAGAGACAGAATGTTGTCTGGTAGAAAACGAGAGATGTACTTTGAGCCTCCTGTTTCGACAGTTTGTTGGGATATAAATTGCCTACTAAAATTCATAGATCACTTACCGCATATTTCTTTACATTCTACTGCACCGTTTTCACAATAACACAAGAGCGTTTAGACATGGCGGCTGGTCAATGTTAAGACAAAACGTGGGGGCATATTTTGCTCAGCAAGTTCCGTTAAAAAGTGAGATTTGAATATTATTACACTTGCTAACGTAAGGCACTAGTTGTTAACGACGATTTCGCATGCAGTAAACAGATACGAAAAGGTGAGTAACAGTACAAGAGAGGTAGTAACCACTGCAGTTACTATAGCTCTATCTTGGGAGGCAGTAATTGTTTACTAAAATATTTCTAAGGCTGAGGTATACGGTGTAGCACGGAGAAATCTTTCAAACGACGAACATCTTAAATATCCTGTAGGTTTGTAAGGGATGAACCTTGGGCGAGTTAGTAAGGATCCGTTTGGAAGCGCAGTTTGCTGCTGTTTTTCTTATTCCGTTTCCTAATCTCGTATGCGCTGTTAACACTCTCTAAAGGGATCCAGTCGGTTGCTTTTCATTCTTCCGATTGATATGTCTTTAAGCAGCTGCTCAACATTTTCGGCTCACTCCCGATCGCCTGAAACGAGTTATATGCAATAAGTTGTCTGGCTCGTATCAATGCAGATGTCACAACGAGTCGAGGGCGCTCCTCTGATGATATGTGGTGTTTATTGGCGCAAGGGCCAAGAGATGGCCAAAGAGCGCCAGTTCATGGGACAAAGGATGAGAACAATGGTTGCGCTAAGTAGCTGTATAAGGGCTTTAAAATTCCTCGCGCTAAAGGCGGGTAAAACATATATATATATACATTAAAATCATGAGAGTGACGTGAAATATGTGTAGTGGAATGAATGACAAGTGGTCGCAAGAATAAAACTGAAGATATGACATCAGCACGAATGCCTCGTCAATGCCTTGAGCCCAAGGGCCGCGAGGCAAGTGCTATCTTTAATGTATTCCCCGCAGCAGCGACCTCCGCTTAGAGGCCGTGCTACGGTTCACCTTGATATATGACATGAAAACTCTGTACATCGTTTAAAAAAGCAGACAGTGACTGATATGTAAAAAGCGGGTCCCTACCGATGAACATTGAAGGATGAAGTGGAAATTGCTGTCGGTAGGGTAATGAAAAGTGTTTTTTTCTTATAGCATCGAGTTCCTTGCACTGGATGAGGACGTGAAGGACAGTGAGTGGCTGCCCACATCTATCACACAAAGGTGGTTCGCCACCGGACAGAAGGTGTGTGTGTGTACTGTATGTGTGACCGATCCTAAGTCTGCAGAGTGTAACTTCTGTGTGGCGTGATTTTGATATTGGCGGCCAATTACCTAGATGCGGTTTGACAACGTGTAGCTTATTTCGTGTATGCATATCCCATGTGGTCTGCCAAAAGGCTCTGAGCTTTCTTTTCAGGAAGTGTTTTAAGTCTAGTGGGGAATACCTAAGGATCTATTGTGACTGTTTTCGTGGGCGGATGCTGCTAGCTGGTCCGCCAACACGTTGCCTTGAATCTCGCGGTGCCCTGGCACCCAGCACACTACGACATGTTGTTCGAGTGCGTAGATCGTGCTTAAGCGAGAATACAGCGAGACAAAGACGGGGTTTCTGTGTCTTTTCAGAGTTTTTAAAGCTTTTACCACGCTTAGAGAATCTGTGTAAATCACTGCCTTTTGTAGTTTTAATTGTTGAATGTGTTTAACGGCCGCAAGTATCGCGTAAGCTTCTGCCGTGAAGATACTTGATTCAGGGTGTAGAATACCGGAATCCGTAAAGGATGGCCCAACGGCTGCGTAAGACACAGAAGTATTGGACTTTGAGGCGTCTGTAAAGAATTCTGCACAAGTGTATTTGTGTTGTAGTTCAAGGAAGTATGTACGGATATGTGCAATAGGCGCGTGTTTCGTTACTTCCATGAAAGAAAGATCGCAGTCGATAAGCTGCCACCGCCACGGCGGTAGTTGTGCAGCGGGAGCCAATAGACAGTGTTCGGAAAGTGGCACACCCGTTTCCTCAGCTAAGCCCCTCACACGAAGTGAGTAGGGCTGTCGCACCGAAGGACGGTGGTCGAAAAGGGCAGAACTAGATATATCATTAATTGTGGGGTGTGAGGGGTGTTCGTTGTCTGCGTTCACTTTGAGATAGTATAGAAACGACATGTAAGATCGCTGCAGGTGGAGCGCCCACTCGTTCGATTCGACGTAGAGGCTTTCCACGGGGCTGGTGCGAAAAGCACCCGTAGAAATACGAATGCCCGAGTGGTGGACAGGGTCAAGCATCTTCAACGCGCTTGGTGTCGCAGACTGATAAATTATCGCCCCATAATCTAGACGCGTGCGTATGAGGCTTTTATAGAGATTCAACAGGCACTTCTTGTCACTACCCCACGTAGTGCGTGACAATACCTTTAGAATGTTCATGGTTTTTATGCACTTGTTCTTTATATACTTTATGTGTGATATGAAGGTAAGTTTCGCGTCTAGAATTACGCCGAGGAATTTATACTCCGTTTTCACAGGTAGCCGCTGACCATGCAGATCAATGTCTGGATCGGGATGTAGGCCTCTCTTTCTTGAGAATAATACGCAAGTACTTTTTTGCGGGTTAAGGCTGAACCCGTTCTCGTCTGCCCATTTGGTTACCTTGTTTAAACCAAGTTGCACCTGCCGCTCGCACATTGAAAGGTTGCAAGATTTATAACCGATCTGCACGTCGTCGACATATGTGCAATAAAACATATTCCGTGGAATACACAGACGTAGGGAATTCATTTTTATAATAAAAAGTGTGCAACTCAGGACACCACCTTGCGGCACTCCAGTTTCCTGGACAAATGTTCGGGACAAGACATTACCCACTCGAACACGGAACGTGCGATTGGACAAATAGCTTTCGATTATGGTCAGCATCTTTCCTCGGACACCTAAGTGGGATAGGTCTCTTAATATTCCAAATCGCCATGTGGTGTCGTAGGCCTTTTCCATATCGAGGAACACCGAAAGGAAGAATTGCTTGTGGAGGGCGCTCCTCTCGAGTCGTGTTTGGTGCAAGAGACGAAGCACTCTTTCTCTCCGAAGGTGAAGCGGGGAGGGGGGGGGGGATTGCGAACTGAAGCAACTGTGCAGACACTGAAATTGACCTATTGTTGCATTGAATGCGACATTTTACCTGTTTAACGTCCATTGTGGTACTGTGCACCATGCCATAAATTACTGACGCTGATAAGTGGAGCTGTTAAGGTTGCCAGCCGGGGGAGTTAGGTGAGACAGGGACTACAGAGGCTTGTTTTTTTCCGTGACGGCCGCCTCTGAATGGAGGGGAACTTCAGCGTTTATACCCTACGTTAAAGAAGCATCGGCTGTCATAATTATTCCGCAAACCTTGATTTTGACGTCAGCGTAGCTGGCTTCATACACTAGTTAACACACTGAGAAGCAAACCAGGTACATTTAAAACCATCTTCAATCAATTCGAAGCAGAAGCGCAGCCAATCGTGTGTGAGCTCTTCACATATCCCATCTTGTGCGCTTGCTCCTTTTCTTTTCTTGGTAAAATTTCTCACAGAAGGCTTTGGCAAGGCCACGTCTTTAATCAGCCCATGTCCGATACGTCAGTCCATGAAGAAGACACATCGACCCGCCTGACATCAGAAAGTTTTCAATGGCTAAAGCGCTTTTCACATCGGTTCTATAAATCAAACGCATTTTTGGAGGAAGTGCAACGCGCCTTCCGGCCACATTGGCTGGGGGCTAGGCTTGGTGCACGAACACGAAAGTTGTGCGGACGGGAGCGTCGTCATAGCTTGATGACTCATCTAGGAACAGAGGTTCGTAGAAAATTGGAAATTTCAAGTCACTTGTCCCTTTGGGAATTACTTTCGCCGAACTTCAGATCCGAGCTTTTTCGCAACAGCGACCGCCTGAAGCTACCATCACTGCGCGCCCATCAAGCAGGCAGTCTTTTCATCCCAAATTTTTAAAGACTTCACTTTATCTATTTGTTTCCCCTTTGCGCTGCCATGATGAAATGTTTCACTGAAGGCCTTGTGTTGAACGTTCCCTACATTTACATAGGAAACTCATCATGCAGACTGTTGTGCGGATTTAGTCACGAAGCCATGAGGCAGTCGCTAGCAAGACTACGTCAATGCGTTGTATAGGATGTGTCGGCTTCTAAACCGACCAGTATTTTCGACCAGTATTAACGGTCACTTGCGTATTTAGCGCTGCGACCAACCTGTTTCAGTTATCTCACTCCGTAATCTTAGGTAAATACAAGTATTCCGAATAACAATACTCGCGTGAAATTCCTCGCCTAAACTGAAATTGCACAACACTGAGTAGACAAACATTCGGCTACATCCTCTATTGGTAATATTATTGTGTCTTGTTAATTTCCCCACGTTGCGTAGGATGAAAATATTTTCCAGAAGAAAAACAGTAATTGATAGAAAAATTCGGCAGATCTCACGTACCATGAGAATCGATGTTATGCCAAGCATGCGCGGGATTGTGGCGTGATTTTTCACATTGAGCGAAACGTTACGGAATGACGCTAGAGAAATGTGGAAGTGGTATACGCACACCTATATACTGAAGAGTCGCATATGTATAATGTAACCAGTTGTTTACAGTTGCGTAAGGATGCCAACAGCAACTTGTGCGTTACCAACACCAGACGCGGTCAGCTGACATGTAGTGCTCATATCCTTCAACACTGCATAGCGCGAATCCGAACAGGACAAAGAAGGAACGCAGATGCACAGGACAGGCGTTACTCGCAACTAAGTTTCATTCAGGAAAGTTTCCTTAGATATATGCACAGCCGAAGGGCACACGCAGGCGCAGTGCACATACGTTACAGTCACAGTTGTAGTTGTTACAGTTGCGTTACAGTTGTTATGCTTATACTTGTCGGTTATGACGGAGAAGGCATGCACGTTTCACGAACCCGTGTGTATGTGCAGAATGGGTTCTTGACAGTTCTTGAACAAGGTCATCTGCACCGTGATCAGTGAACACCAGCAGCTGGACCGGACTTGTTAATCGCATCCGTTCGTGATCCCGGCTACGAGGGTTCTATGTGTAGCGAAGTTCGAGGTGCAGAACAGCTGGTGGAAATCCTGGATGTCTTTTACGATGAAATGATCTATGATGCCTCCTGTCCTGGACGTGGCAGTGAAGTCTTTTGGTGCCCTGTCCATATCCAAGCCGTATTTCACGCAGTATATGGACCAGGCGTTGTTGGGTCTTCATAAAGCAATTTTGAAGTCACCGGTAATGATGAGAGGCCTGTTTCTCTCGGCAGATTTATTGTAGGAAGCATTGATGCCGGTTCTGGCGTAATCCACGTGGTCCTCGTTGCGGACCACGTGGACGAGTGGATGATAGTTGAGTGTCTTCCGGGGCTGTTCTGCCTTTAGCTTTCTTAATTTCCTTGCGTCCGCCGCAGTGGTGTAGTGGTTAGGGTGCTCGGCTGCTGACCTGAAGGTCGCGAGTTCGATCCCAGCCGCGGCAGTCGTATTTCGATAGAGGCAAAATACTAGATGCCCGTGTCCTGTGCGATCTCGGTGCACGTTCAAGAATACCAGATGGTCGAAATTTCCGAAGCCCTTCGCTACGGCGTCTCTGATAATCATATCGTGGTTTTGGGACATAGACCCCCTGCTATAATTATTATCCCTTTCCTTGCGTGTTAATGTGTGTGTTCGCGGTTACTGTGTTGGTTGAGACTGTGTATCACCTGTGGCACATATGCGCAAAACATGAACTCTGGTATGCGGGTACACGCCACACGTGACTGAGAGAAAAGGTTTTATGACGTACGCGACAGGTATTTTGCGACAGGTATTTTGCGTGTTCGTTATACACTGATAGGCCTGACTGGCTGCCCAGGCGGCGCTGCGAAAACGGTGCTAAAAAGCGCCCCCTACGATAAGTTCTTTGGTTTCGAGTAGTCAGACTGGCGGCCGCATGCAGCACTATAAGCTCAAATGCTCAATGGAGCCGGCGCTGTCGGTTGTGCTGCGCTTTGGATCTCGGCCAGTTTCTGGCGTGACTGAGTTCTTCAGGCCAAGCAATCTGCGTAAACGCAAGAAGCTCGTCAACGTCAAGTATGTTTACGACGTGCAGGAGATTGAAGGAACCATTTCGGCGCGCTGCAACTCGCAAGTGCAGCGAATCTCATACGACGTTGAACTCGAGTTAAGTTTTACGAGGCATGCTCGCGCGATTAACGACAGTGCATAAACGAAAAGATTGCTGTTAAGAAAGCCGACATGATTTGCATTACACGACGAAACGGAATCAAGAAAGGTGCAGGACGAAGGCTAGCCGTCGGCGGCCCGAATGAGCGCATTCGCGTCGTGTGCCGTTTTCTGCCGCATTCAGTTGCAAACACACTTTTTCCCCATGCACGGTCGTAATTTTCAACATTTGCTTCTAGGGAATTTGTCAAATTCTGTCAGCGTGCGGTGGCGGTCGAGAAGCGACGGCGCGCAATGTTTACAGCAGGCCGCAATGTTTACAGCTGCCGGAAAAATCGTAGGCACATACGCAGGGTGACTCATGGCATCGTTTTTCTCGTTTCGCACGAAATGCCGGCTGCATATCCTCGTGATCGCCGTCGGCAGCCACGGCGTGCCGTCTGGACTGCACACAGGGAATATATACATACATAAACGAGTGTACGCGCGTACGAAAAGTAATCAGCACGTTACGTTGCAAACCACGTTTTTCTCGCGTACTCAATTCACGCGTCGGACGGCACGTATCCAGTGGTTCCGTCGCTCCACTTCGTACGGCTTTCAGGGGAACCAGTAAAACCGCACATTAGGATCTTTACCCCCATGTTCGAGGCAATTAACCACGCAACAATAACGGCGGCGACCGCACTTCGGGACCGCGCGCTGCTCAGAACCGTCGCCCAGACCACCTGCTTTCGGCACGGTTTGTTGAAGCAGGGATCGCTCGTCAAACATGTCAGACTCTGCACGCATAGCGGACAAGTTCCTGCGTACGTCTTAGCACTTTTTGAGCCTGAAAACTAGCGCACAATTAAGTAAAACGCTTAAAGCAACTGAGAACTGCGTAACTCGCCGGTCGGCTTCCATTTTTGACTACCCAAGCAACTTCGGCGCACGCCACCAGGCTCCGCCACAGTACTCAAAACTCCAGCGCGTCAGCCCTATCCCCTGCTACGCCAACGTTAGTATATTACAAGTTACGGAAACGACCAGGAGAGCGCCCAGACGTAGGCGGCTAGATAGATAGATAGATAGATAGATACGTATATAGAAACAGCCAAAGTGCCTGAGGTTCGCTAAGAAATGCTTCGCATTTAAAAAAAAAACGCCAGGCCTGCGCGGAAAGCGCAGCCAGTCACACTGAAAGCTGGAAGAGCGGCATTTCTAGAGCCTGTTATAAACTCTCTCGTGGCTACTAATACAAGTAAATTAGCAACGTACACACTACGCCACAAAACACAATTTTCGGGAAGTTGGGAAGCACCCACCACGACAATATTCGTTATTCTGCGGAGAAGCAAGGTACCATCTGTAAGACGTTATGTGCATTTTGTTCATGCGACGGTTGATGACGATGAAGAACTATGGCTGAGCCCTTTGTAATGGGTTGGAAGCTTAATGGGTTGGAAGCGACCCACTAGTTACGTATTTTCTTATTGTGTGACGCCCGGTCGTTATTTAACTGTCCCACCACCCTTTATAACATACGTTAACCGGAGAAACGGAGAGCGAGAGACAGAGAGAGAGGGAATTAACTTTATTGAGACCCTGAGGAAACGGATCATGGGAGCCTTATGGGCTTCCTTGGCAACCAATAGAAGTGCACTTGCGAGGAACCCACTACGCTATAGATCATAATTTTTGTGAAGTAAGGAAGGAGCCACTATGCAATTTTTCCTCATTATAAGAAGAACCGTGGTACTCGCTAAATACCTGTAAGGCATTATGTGATCTTTGTTGATGCTGTGGCTGGTGACGATGAAGAATTATCGTAGATGCCATTATAATGGGTTGGAAGCATTCAACAACCCACTCATTGCGCAATTCGCATTGTGCGACCCCCGGTTACAGAATTCGCGTTTGTGTGACGCCTGGTTGTTATTTGACTCTTCTACCACACTACATTACATATGTTAATGTGGTTCCTTCCCGACATGAAGCCTGTATAGGGTCTTTTTGCAACGCAGTTTCAAGCACCGGCATGACTCAGAGGTAGAACAATGGGCTCCTACGCAGAGGGCCCAGGTTCGAGCGTCGTTCCATTGTGGAAATTTTTTCTGATTTCTTTTTTTTTTCTTATTTCGTGCGACAGCGGTTACGGACACCGGCGGCGGCGGACAACTACGGCGCCAAAAACGGCCGTTGAAGTGATCTCATAACAGCTTTCACTGTAAAAGTTGCAGGGCGCTTGAGCTTGACCTCCAAGAGTTCATTGCCGATAGCCTAATCGGGCCCCATTGGCAACGTCTTCTCAATCGCTGGCCTGGCTTTGCTAGACTTCTCGATGGACGCCTCTACCGTGCGGCAAAGGAACGAACGTCAGAGCGCCTAGCATCGGCCATTTCAAGCTATTGTGGATTGCCTACTAGAAGTGCTGTAGGGAAGTGCCCACTACGCGTCCGTAAGGTGCCATCCGCACCTGCGCAGCTGTACAATTTTATTGCGATAGCAATTGTATGAACAGGCTCGGCTGGTTTTGCCGCCGCCGCCGTCATGCACCATATATATATATATATATATATATATATATATATATATATATATATATATATATATATATATATATATATATATATAAGTCTCAAAGAAAATTAAGTCAGAAAAATGCTTCTGAAGCTCGGAATCGAACCAGCGACCTCTCGCTCCGCAGCGTTTAGCATTTACCACTACGCCACAAAGCGCAGATCCTTCAGGCAGCTGACGGCGAGCGTTATATATACACCCTTTACCACTGGCAGGAATCAGAGATGGCAGGCGCTCATAAGCGTTTCTTCATTACCAGCGAGATGGTGCGATGAGCGCAACGGGCGCATTTAAAAGCGTTGGCCAGGTCGCTCGCTTCTTCTATTTGCGCAGGGAGAACCTTGCCCTTCCGCTGTCTACCAGATGTTTCTGCAGCGTAGCAGCGCGTCCATCACGGGCCGCTTTTCTTGCTATCGCATCTATTGCTTCGCCCTTGCGGCGAAACTGCGACTTTTTTCATTGTGTTTCTGATAATGATGAATAATTGTGCCTGCGTTCTTTGTAATGGGTGGTAATTTAAAAGCGAAACTCGTTCAATTGAAATGTTTTCACACCTGGTGCGGTTCTACGCTTCTGCCAAGCAATGTTGCATGCGTTAAGGAGACTCCTCCCACTACATAGCAATCATGTAGTGTTTTTTTCCCGAAGCAGTTTCAAACAATGTTGTGGCTCTGTGGTAGGACACCTGATTGTCTCACAGAAGGTCTGGCTTCGATTCCCACTCAAACCGAAGTTCTTAATTATTGATTTTCTTCCCTTCATTCTCAATTTTTCCGCCACGCACGAGACAACGCAGATTTTTTGCTGACAACCAACGACGCCGACACCGTAATTTCTGCGAAACGAGCTCTTTAAGGCTATCGCGGTAAAAAGGACTCATATGCTTCCTCATCTATTGGCCTAAGACAACTACTCGAAGGCGAAAGTCATCTTCTCCTTCTCAGTCGAGTGTGTTGGTCCATTCACGTCCCCCGAAACCGTTCTGCACCAGACATGACCTTTCACTGCCTCCAGGATTGCAGGCATCGCTGCTTTCTGCGTCTCACGAAATGTCGGAGCATGTCTTCCGATATCGGCCAGATTTAACCAAGCGACTTTTGTCTTACGATGACACCATCATGTGGCGTCACGCTATGTGCTATCATATTCATAACGTCAAAAATAGATGACCGGGAGAGCCGGTCATTACACGCAGTTAAATTCGCAGTGTCTAAGTGGGTGAAATAAAACTTTTCAATACGTCTTATATGCTCTGGGAATGCGAGGCTAAAGCCAAACGTATTAATCCCGATGCTCTCTCGGCGAGGTGGGAAGCCGCTCTGCGCAGCTCCAAGCTCGCCGACCGACTCTGGGCAGTCCAGCAGGCCCGGGAAGCGGCGGAGAGGCAAGGCCTTGACGTCCCGACATTGGAGACCTGAGCCCGGGCCGTTAATCTGCCGGACAAACAATGAAGTTCTTCTATCCATCCGTCCATCTTATTAGAGCGTTCAAACGCTCTTATATACATAAAATACGCATACAATATGTTCAGAGGGTACTCAATTACCAATTTCTGGCGCTGCGTATGTCAAGAGAAAAATAACGAATTTAAAAAACGCCAGGCCTTCGTGGTACACGCAGCACAGTCACTGCAAAAGCTGAAGGAGCGGCCTTTCTAGAACCCGTTATCAACTGTCTTGTGGTGACTATGACAAGAACTCTCGCTAAGTACCCACCCAGTCATAAGTCATCATAATTTTGCGCAGTAGGGTAGGTCCGTCTATATCAGTATTCATCATTATGCGAGGCACCCGCTACCCATCTGCGAGCCACTATGTGGACTTTGTTGATGCCGTGTTGATGATGACGATGAAGAAGTACGGTTGAACCATTTGTAATAATTGGAAAGATTTACACCTCCCACTCTTACACTATTCGCATTGTGTCACGCCTGTCGCTATTTTACTTTTCTACCACGCTATGTTACATCTGCTAACGCGATTCCTTGCTCGACATGACTCCTGTATATAAAGACAAACATCGGAGGAAAACGGCGCAATACAAGACAGCGACAAGGTAGATGTAGATCCTGAACGGGGATAACGAAAGGCGACACGAACGCAGTGCTGCTTTATGTCCGTGTTTGTACTGCGCATCAATGTGCGCACGCTATCATGAAAATTATGAACAAAATCCCACCAAGATGTGGCCGCCGTGGACTGGGAACTATCGGTCTGCGTCCTCGTCCTTAGCAGCGCAACGCCGCAGCCGCGCGGCACCACATTCAATAGAATACCATGCATGCGGTTCAAAAGAGCTCTTTAGCAACAACACGTCATTAAATCAAAAGTATTCCCGAGCAGTCGCCACATGGAAATTGTGGTACATCGCTGGAAGTTCTAAGGTGCCATGCGGGGTCTTAGGCGAAAATTCACCATTATTCTTAATACAAGGCATCTCTTGGCAAAACACACACTTTCAATCTATCTATCTATCTATCTATCTATCTATCTATCTATCTATCTATCTATCTATCTATCTATCTATCTATCTATCTATCTATCTATCTATCTATCTATCTATCTATCTATCTATCTATCTATCTATCTTTCTATCTATCTATCTATCTATCTATCTATCTATCTATCTATCTATCTATCTATCTATCTTCGAAAATACTGGTGTTGCCGTGGTGGTTTGATAAAGGGGTTGAGAGGCCAATTATTCAGGCTATAAAAAACACAACACGAAGTAGCGCTGCTTAATGACACTGAGCGGGGACTTTTTGTTGTTGTTCCGCGATTTTCGTAGGGAGTGTGGATTTCATGCAGCTACGTGTCATACGAGACAACATGAGGCTTCGATGTAAAGAGCTCTTCAACATCTTCATAGGCAGCTGCCTCCAGTGCATCTTGGCCTAATATCGGCCTTCTTTTCAATATCGTACACAGCGTGCTTCCTCGGATGCTGTTCGTGGGGGTGATGTCAGACTTATTTTCTCTACGTTACACAGTGTACGTTATCGAGACCTTTGCAGATAATAGCCGGTTTTTCCGTTTTACGGCAGCCATTGCTCTAACAAAGGGAGCGGAAAAGCAAACGGCGACGCCGATAACCATGCACGATGGGCCGAAAGACGCGTCAGCGAGGAATCATAGAAGAAAGCTCGTGATGGTAAGCGATAGTTTCTACTCACTCTGTGCCACTCCCTGTTAATCACACCGTTTTCTCCCAAATGCATGCGGCAGAGACCCTTTCGGTGGTGAAAAACCATCTTTAGGGAAAACCATCTTGGGGCATTTCACGCTACCTGATGTTCCATATATGAAGTGTTCCGGCCGGAAGCGCACCAAGACAGTGTCATGTAAATCATGCCGCAAATCATTTGCATTTCATGATTTGCATGTTAGCACCTGTCAGTTATATTCGTCATGCAGTCACTTCGCGCAATACCAATCTTGGTGTATATCATGCTAGCTAACTGGCGACGAGCGCACCATGAGCGTGACATGTCAGTCATGACATGACATGCATGTCATGCTTTTCTTGTTAGCACATGTAATTTATGTTCGTCATACAGTCATGTCCCGCAATGCCAATCTTCATGAATATCAAAGCTAACGAACCGGCCACGTGCGCGCCATGAGCGTGGCAAGCAAATCATGCCGTACATGACATTCCTCTCATGATTTTCGTGTTACCATGTGTTAGTTATGTTCACCATACCGCAATGTCTGGATGTACCAGTTTTGTATATATCTATTTAATTAAACAGCCGCAAGCGCCCCGAGACCATGGTATGTAAATCATACCTACCGTTCATGACGTGCACATCATGATTATCATGTTATGAGCTGTCATTTGTGTGACTAACCGCGCAAAAAAACAAGGAACAAACACAGACGAGCGCTTTCTGTGTTTCTTCCTGGTCCCTTGTCCTTTTTTGCGCTGTTAGTCACATAATGGATCACCAACTTGCCCAAAGATTTGCTGTCATTTATATTTGTCATGCAGTCATGTTATGCCGTACCAATTTTAGTATACATCCCGTTAACGAAACGGCGAGGAGAGCACAAACTCCTAGGCTCCTTGATGGATAGACCGGCTCAAAGTCGCAGAAGTTCGCTAAGAAATGTTTCGCATTGAATAATAAAAAAAAATCGGTTCCAGTCAGACCGGGGATTGCAACCTGCGGCCCCTTGCTCAGTGGATCAGTGGATTTAGTTGCCCAGCCACCACGCATACATCCTCTAGCATACCAACAGTGAGCTATTTAGCTTTCGTGACAGGCAGATCTCGAAGGTTCTTCAGCGGCTTGACACAGCACCCGCGAGATGGCGCAAAGGGCCCACGGCCGCGTTTTAAATGGTATCGCCCCGCCGTGTGACCGTGTTTCGTCGCGCTGCATGCACTGATATTGCACCTGGAGGGCGTCCGCACTTTGGCCTTCTTGTGGCGCGGTTAAGGTCTCCACCGAGAAGCGAACAGATGCTAACGATTACGAAGGCGATACGAACATGGATCGATTACATTATCGCGTTCTACTCTTGAAAGCGAAGCTCAAGCGTTCTCCCAGTTTTTTCTACACGTTCCTTTGTATTTCTTTGTATGTCTTTCTTTCTCTCTCTAACTATATCTTTCTTTCTCGCTATATCTTTATTTCTATCTGCTTCTTTCTGTCTCTTTGTTTCTCTTTATTCTGTCTCTCTTTTCTCTTTGTCTCTTGCTTTTTCTTTTTTTTTTCGTGTCTCTTTCTTTCCCCTCCTCTTCCTTTCTATGTCTTTCTATGTCTTCCTATCTTTTTTATGTCTTTATGCCCTCTATTTCTCTCTATTTTCTCTCTTTCTTTCTTTCTATCGCTTCTTTCTCTACAATTTTTTTCTCTCCTTTCTTTCTTTATCTTGCACGTGCATCCACTTCACCGAGCAGAGTTTTCGTTTAACGCTTGCACCTGCGGCACGCGGTAGCGGGGGTTGCCCAATTCCAGTGACGCATACCATAGGGTTTCCTACAATATTTACTAGAGGGAACTCTGGCGCTAGTGTCTATGGGAGCTGCAACTCATGGCGCTTCAGCCAGTATGGGAATGACGGGTAGTACACGGATTTGCCTAAACTTCGTTCTTTCGGCTCCGTTTAGCTCCGCGTTGCCTGCATCTGCTTTGTCCCAAAACGAAGTTCAGCAAAAGTCAGCAGTGCCACTTCACCACTTTATCCTTTTTATGCTCACCAATTCAAATCTGGTCACGGAGTTCACAACGATCCATTCTTTTATCCGGAAGAAAACCTTAACACAGCAATAAACAAAGCCACGAGTACGTCCGAAGCCCGAAAGTAGGAAGACTAGGCAAATTCGTGTTCTACCCCATCATTCCCATGGTGGCTGAACGATCGCAGCGCCAGAATTCCCTCTAGTTAATTTTAGGAAACTCTATGGTGCATACGAACCTGTGGTTTTTTGCGGACGCCAAAGTGTTTACGCCCGGCTTAAACAGCTCCGCTGTTAAGAAGCCCCCCCCCATGACGCAGCGCCCCCCCCTCCCTATCATGTCGATGTGTGGGGCTGACTTTGCGCCCCCCTCTTAAGTGAATAGGGGGGGGGGGGGCTGCCTCCCCCCCTGCCCCCTTCCCCTGTGAACACGCCTAAGATGCTAACGATGCTTTCAGCGGCAGCTATAAAGAAAGACAGTTTCGTCGCAAGGGCGAAGCAATGAATGGGATAGCAATAAAAGCGGCCCGTGATGGACGCGCTGCTACGCTGCAGAAGCACCTGCCCCCCGGCAGCAAATACCGCGCAAGCGGACAGCGGGCGGTCAAGGTTCTCCCTGCGCAAATATTAGAAGAAGCGAGCGAGCTGGCCGACGACATTTAAATGCGCGTGTTGCGCTCCTCGCGCCATCTCGCTCGTAATGAAGAAACGTTTATATTTCGCCACCCCAGTGCTGGATAGCAAACCAGATGCTAATATCTGGTTAACCTCCCGGCCTTCCTTTTTTCATCTCTCTCTTATAAGCGCTGCCGTCTCTGAGTCCTGACAACGGTAGAGGGTGTGTAAATAACGCTCGCTATTAGCTACCTGAAGGATCTGCGCTCTGTGACGTAGTGGTTAGCGCCACGCGCTGCGGAGCGAGAGGACGCTGGTTCGATTCCGCGCTTTAGGAGCCTTTTTTTGAATTATTCTTTGGGCATATATATATATATATATATATATATATATATATATATATATATATATATATATATATATATATATATATATATATGTTTGATATATTATGACGGCGGCGGCGAAAACCAGCCGAGACTGTCCATACAATTTCTACCGCAATAAAAGCACTGCAACAGAACCCTTCATGTTTCCAAACAAATACTCGACAGTAATGAACGCACCAGTGTTGAATGGAACAAAACTCCGGAATACATCTACAGAGATCAGAGACGAACGGCATTCTGTGGCGCCGTGCAATCCAGGGGCAGATGTGATTGCGCAGAACCTTATACAAACATCCCTTTCCCGACTGTTGAACAAATCAAGCAAAGCGTTAGCTGTATCAGCAAACAGTTAGCAAACAGGGCCTTTTCCGTCCTATTTAGGAAATGAAGAGGTGATGTACACAGCCTGTCGTTTCCGAGTTTTTCTGAGAGCTCACCATTTCTTCGGCGAAAGCTTGGGCATCGACTGCCTTATTTGAACAGGAGCAAGATGAACGAATGGCCGCTGCAGGCGTCTTTAGTGGCAATGCAGCGGTGTTCAAATAAACAGTAGTCTTATCTTTTGCTGTTTTTTAGCTTCGTAGACAGCCAGCTGTATATTTATTGTTACTACGCTTTTAAGGTAGGGAACGTCTTGCTTAATCACTTGAGGACGCCATACAAACAAGCCAGAAAACAATGAAAGGCTCGTTATTTTTATGATGAACCATCTGCACTATGAGTATGATCGGCTAAACTGTCGTTAAAGAAAGAAACTTTTGTTTCGCCATGTGTAACTGTTTTGCCGCTCTTCCTTCACAAGTGTGACAACACCAGGAAGTATAAGTTATCTTATCCCTTTCATACGCTGTGTACACAACTTGTGTGTGCTAGTTTTGCCCACTACTGGCTAAGAAAGGGCAAGATACATTGCGGCTTTGATGAAATGAACCTCCTGCGTAATAAATGCGTCATGATTTAACTTTATTTTGCAGTGTACTGTCGGATATGATCACTTTGTTGAAGGCACTACCGTCTTCTTTGACCTGCCGCTTTTATTCACTATGCCAAGCAACATAAAGAATCAATTTCTTACACTCGTACCTCACGTTCTCTTTTTACACATGTATTCATTGATGCTCGACTGTCTCAGCGAAAAATACACTAAAAATGAAGCTGTATATGCAACATATGCCGCCCTACGAGTGGTCACCTCACACGGTATTTTATCCTCATTTGGGCTCCCAAACAGAGGCTTTATCACTGAACTAAGCCGTCGGCTATGAATGATTCAGCGGTTCTTGAAAGACCTATGGATTTCGAACTTCGAGCGAGTAAAATGCGACGTCAGAAATGCAATTAGAGATCACTGGCTAGAACAAAATGCTGAAGATACTGTGTGTTCGACAAACATGAGTCAGTCGACGCTGTAATGATAACCACGTTCATAGAGAGAAAAAAAAAATCCGCGCTAGGTCGTGCGTTGATGTTCTGGTGTAGGTTCTCGCCGAGAAATTTTTTTCGCTAAGAATATCTGTATTTCTCTTCCTTTCTTTCTCTCTGTGCTCGTTCGATCGCGTATCAGAGTTCTTGCAACCCACGCCGGGCAAACCAGCGCACGTTTTCTAGGAACGAAACAGATGAATTAAGAAGAGGACAAAGAGAGCGCGTGCCTATGATTGATGATGATGATGATGATGATGATAGTTTTCTGTTCTGCACGGACTAACGGTCGGCTTAAGCAGCTCGGCTTTTAGAAAATATACAGTAGATAGGAAACGCTACGAAAAAAAAAAAAAATCTCGAGCACATGGAAGCATGAGTAGGGCACCGACGCCGCAGATTGGTTGTAGATGATAGCAGCTGTTAGGCGCCACGCTGCGTGTAACGCATGACGCAGCGTGGCTCCACTTCTCGAAGGAGGGGGCTGGCCGCTGTTTGCTCGCCGACCGGTGGCGTTTAAAGGAGTACAGGCGTGGCGCATGTGTTTAAAAAAAGCAAGGTGTATGGTTCCATGTACGTGCCTTTAGAACGTCACTACTGGAATTTACAAATATAACTTCAGCGTACCTAACGGTTCATCGTTAGCCTGAGCGTACACTAAGACCAACTCGGAAGTTATAATTTTTCGCAATTTGCTTCGGCCATCGCTAGAGTATGTAATGCGGTCGTGTACGAAGGGCTAGCGGCTAGAGACCGCCCACAGGCGGCGCGCTTTGGCAAAAGCACACATTTTTTTTTTCACAATATTAAAACACATCAGCTGATTTTCGAAAACAAAGTAGCGAAATACCCAAGTCCTGCACAGTATCGTGATACTGTAAATGCTTCCTAAAAGTATTTCGCTAATGAGATACAAATACATTTTTCAAATGTATAACGATACAGAAATACAGATAAATGTAAATTTTGTAAATACAGATACAAAAATATGCCCAAAAATATGAAAGCCCTGGTTGAGCGTAAAACCTAATTCACAGTCGCCGCAGATGAAAAAAAAAACTGTTAGAAATGTTTCACAGTGAATTACGCAGTACCATTCCGTGATTAGACACTGATCGGTAAGCTTTTTGTTGCAATAAAGAAAAGACGTTCCATAAAAGCTGGTTGTCGGTGCGCTCAAAGAATCTCATATGGTCGAAACTTTCGGAGCACTCCCCTACGGCGTCGAATTCGTATAGCGCTTTTGGCAAGTAAAATCCCAGAAATTACTTTTTTTTACCGGTACAACGAAAGATAAGCCATAGCAGTAATTTCCAAGCTCTACGAACTGCTCGCATTCAGGACTCCTGAATCTCACTTTTTTTTTTCATATTGCTGAGTCGAAAACTATACCAGTAGGCCTTATAGGATGCGCATGGTAGGCTGTTGGATATGCATACGAACGATAAATCCAAAGACCTTCTAAAGAAAGCCGGGTTACGTTTTGCGTCCAGGAAAAGACAAAGCACTGCGATATTACCTGCACTAAAAAGAGCGCCTTTTTTGTTTATCTCCTCTCTAGAACCGCTATTGCATTTCCTATCTTGACCAGGCCACACAAAACACGCGTGGTGGAGCACGGGCTTTGGAAATGCAAAGATATTCCAGTGGCAACGCCGAGCCTCTGCCCTGGTCGGATAACGAATCACAGAGATACACCAAGGGAACACTGTTGTTCACGGCTGAGCGAGTTTGACCTTTACTGCAAGTACGTGAACTTATGCCCAATGGCGGTATAAAAAAGACGCTCTCAGGCAGTAAAGCCAGTGAATGGCAACCTCATACCGAAATCCGCTTTTTCTCTATTCACTGCTCCGAAAATTGGGAAAGAAAGTTAGTATACAAACGACGACAATGATAACTCTTAAATCTTGTTTACACTGTAGCGCGAGTAACAGTAGGCACCGGCTAAAGAAATATTTTTTTGCTAGTTGTAAGTTTTGACGTGGTGGCTGTTTGTATTTGCACACAACTGCGCAAGGGCATTCAATTCAAAATCCTGGCAGTTTTTCACGTGCTTTGCCGGCGCGTTAACAATAAAGAAAAAGAATGACGGCGTATGAAGCGGCGCTGCCAAGTGAATGGTAATAGCCCTATTTTATGGGAACTTTGTTAATTTTCTTGTGCGGGAGGTACGCTGGGCCATTCCGTGATCCTTTCATCGCATGTATTGAGACTGAATCATTTCAGCATCTAGCGGAGGACACAAGGTAAGGAGGGAATGAAAGGCAACGAAGACATGTGCTAATTTCCAGCAGACTTTTTTTCAGACGCATTGCACTTACAACATAGACATATACGGTATATAGGGGGATGAATAGAGTCTCCGCGACAGCGCTTGCAATCATTGAGATCACAAGCACGCGGTGAAAAAACACAATATTAAAATAGAATGATAAAGTAAAAGATTATGACACAAGTTTTTTTAGAGGCATTCCCAGCAGGTCCTTCTGCGCTTACGAATGTGATAATTTAATTATTTCATTTCAGATCAAGACATGATCCACTCACGCACGTTCTCGTGTTTTGTGATATTGGCCGCTTATATTTTTTCCCGAGTCTATTGCACAACACTCTTTCCTATCACATTGCACTGCGCATACAGGGGTCTACGTCCGCAGTTATAGCAGTGGAGGCTAAGGAGGCGCACTCCACCGCATCGCGTGTTGTTAGCTTGCTGCCGCTACCTGCCGGCCATGCATAGTACTGCGTCGTCGATGTATCTTACGTCGCAGCATAAAGGTAGCGAATACAGTACTTCAGTTAGAAACTTGGCAAAGCTTTCTCTTGTGTGTTTTTTTCCCAACCGACCATTTAGACCTTCCACAGCTGGTTTGCACAGACTAACAAGGCTGC
Organism: Rhipicephalus sanguineus; assembly: GCF_013339695.2. Taxonomy (NCBI): domain Eukaryota; kingdom Metazoa; phylum Arthropoda; class Arachnida; order Ixodida; family Ixodidae; genus Rhipicephalus; species Rhipicephalus sanguineus. Next base: position 16,888,036 of record NC_051186.1, read on the forward strand.
TAGTGGCATAGTACAACACTAACGTACGCCGCATTTCCGATATTCTGAAGCCTAAGTCATACATGATGTATGTCTGGTTATTATTACGCTTTTTTTTTTCACACTCCTTCTGCGGCGCCACAGTTTACACGTTCAGGAGCACATTAAAGTTATTGGTAAACCATCAGTCACCTATGTGATACCCCGTACCTTGCATTTTTCAAGCGCTCAGCTTTGACCAGGAAAGTGATCTTATCCTTATGAAAACAGCAGTGGCCAAGAGCGTTCATTAGATAAAGTGGTTACTTGGGCGAGTTGGCATGACATACTTCACATAAAAAAGCCTTCAATTGCCTTTTCACAAAAAGAAATTGATTTTCTTCAGAACGCTTGCACACGTGAGGCTCATAGCGTGCTATCACGGTGATTATGTTCCATAGGTTTTCACTGTTTTTATCTTTTTATTGTTCTTCCTATATTTGTCAGATACTGCGCAAGTTTATATTGCGCAGTGCTAGCAAATAAATCTTGTAAGTCAGCGCCGCTGTCTGTGTCCTTCTTTCTCTTGTCCGCCGTTTTTTAGCGCTGTTTTTATGTGAAACGTTCATTAGAGCTAGCTTCGCATTATTCTTCTTTAGGAGCTTTGAATGAAGCGGTGGATATGGTATACCAGCGGCTTAATGGCACATAAGCGCAACGCGCATGTTCCTTTCGGGAACAGGTCCCCAATCGACGGAATCTGAATATAATGTTCTTCAGCATTTCATAAGTAAATAGTAGCGTATCACTGCACTCAGAAAAAACGTTGAGTAGCTGAAGAAACATTGTAATCGAATATGTCAGTCTCTATGGGCAAGAAAGGCAATCAACGTTCCTGTAATTCACTAACCAGCCTTCCAATTTTCCAACGCAGGTAAGATAAAGGCTTCTTTGAATGGGTACCATATATGAACCAATACATATTTCTTCATCTCAAAGAGAAAAAGTTCCTCTCGAGCCAGGGTATGTGGCTCGTAAATAGAAAGGCAACCACTCGAGATATCCTTGCAGATAACACAAACAGCATTCACAAATATTAATTTCTTGTAAGCCCTACCCACTCTTGATCTTACAAAAAGCAGCCTCAATAGACCTTCGTGCGCGGAGCAGCCTTTGATAATTCGTTCAACTTACATTTGAGGGCACTAAAAGCGCCGACGTTAGGCGGCAGTCACGTGCTATTTTTTTTAAATTCGTGCGCTTTAAAGAAAGGCCGGAAAAAAAATTAATCAGGGGAGTTATCTTAACACGGATTGAAAAATTTGATGTCTCTGACAAGCGCTACAACTTTTGTCTTGAAAACGTTTCTCTAGAGTTACTATTTGAAAAGTTCATTAGGCAATGTTTGTTAATTACCGAGCTTGGCGGATTAGAAAAAATATTCTGACGTGCTCTATATGGCTTAGAACAATAATGCACTAATTGGAGATGCGTACCACCTATGTTTCATTTTTACTAGGTGCTTTTTAGGCTGAACACCCTGTATATATAATATATATATATATATATATATATATTTATATATATATATGTTATATAAGTATGAGAGGTGGCACTTCAAGAAAACTCATTTTTACGTCGACGTTTCGGTCAGAGCCTGACCTCAACAACCCTACACAATGAGCAACAAATGTCATAATAAGTACAAAAATGCGTACACTACATGCACTATGTCTTGCCTTTTGTTCCGATAAATTAACCTACGTGTAACGTTCAACACATCATTTTTTAGCGCGACAATACTTGATCTGTCACCGATAACAGGAAATATAGTAGGCACCGCGTTTCACGAAGGAAACCGGGCAGCAGGAATAGATCCATGGAAATCCAGCAAGAAACTCCTAACGGTTGCCCCTGTCTTATCTAGAAGAGAGGGCTCGCCAGGCGTACGCGTGTTGCTATATCCTTCGAACACCACATCGTTTCCGCGAGTACCGAGGAAAGCGTTCGGCGTGAAATGTTAGCCGCCTCGTGCCGTTGTCCGTTGAACACCGTAGCCAACACGTTCACCAACGATGAAACGCACCTCGCAATCGCGCACACCAAAACCAAATTTCACCGCAATATCACAGAACACATGCAATGCGAAACACCAGAACATAGGGGCGTGTCGCCGCAGACGTACGAACGCGCCTTTCTATGCACCGCAAGTATGAGACAAGGTGGCCTCTCTTCAGGGGGCGCTAAGAAAAGGTTTTTCGTAAGAATTAAAAGATTCTTGGCAAACATAATATTGTTCATTTATTACATAAAGATTGTCGACTATTAGTGTTTGTTTCGGTCAGACTCCCCTTGCTGGTGCCAATAGGTTGTGACCTCCGAAGCTTCTGAAGACTTGAGAAAGGTCAGGCTCTGACCGAAACTTTGGGAGTTGACGTAATAAATGTCTATCTCTCTCTCTCTCCTCTCTCTCTCTACATATATATATATATATAAGATATATATATATATATATATATATATATTTTGAAAAACTTGTACTACAATTGCCACCTCAGTTTCATGGAGGACCAGCCTTCCTCAGAGGATGTAAGTGAAATGAAATGGCCATGGCCGAACGGCACGGCCGCCCACCAGTTTGGGAAAGTGTCAGGGTAGAATAAATATTTGTTTTGTTTCCATTATGTTCATGTGTTTCACAATTTTTATTACGGTAGCCAGAAGAAGTTCTCTTTATATTATAGTGTGTTTATAAAAGCACCAATATATAAGCATGGGCGCTACGCGTCTATGGCGCAATATTGTTCTATATAGAGCAATCAGAATATTTTTTTATCCGCCAATCGGCAATAACAAAGATTGCTTATGAACTTTTATATGTCTAGAGAAAACATCAAGACAAAAGTTGTAGCGCTTCTTCAGAAACATATTTTTATCTGTGTTAACATACTCCCTGTTTATTTTTTTCGGCCTTTCTTTAAAGCGCGCGATTTTTTATATATGCCCCAAACGCGCAGCGCTTTTAGTGTCCTCAAATGTAAGTTGAACGAATTATCAAAGGCTGTCGCGTCGACGTGTGGAACAGGTGTGTGTGGACGTAAGCGACGTGTAGTTTCAACAACTACAAAAAAAATTCTTCAAAGAAACAGCGGCAGCCACGGAGCATAAGGATTATTTTGTGTGTCTGGTGATTCACATTTCATTTTAGGATGTTGTCCAGAAAGCAATAGAAAGCAGAGACCGGCTCACTCTTTGCAAATAAACGGCATTTTACCGAACACCCACCGCGAATTCCCACACTCTGCTTCCCGACCATATGTGCAGAAACGTTCCTCTAGCCTAAGAAAATGCAACATTTCTGAGTGATTGCAAACATTCTTGAATGCCAAAAGGAAGTTTTACTTCACTTTTTAAAAACAAATTGTAACGTCCGCCTTCGTGAGGTGCCTAACCGAGTTATGTCCTGTGCGCATCGGAAAAAAAAACTTATCAGAAAAACCAGCAGAGTGCAAATGACTACTATAACTACAGCGTTAAGACCTGGCGTTAAATTTTTTTTATGAGCAGTAAATATGGCTACCAGCTTTAATGCAGCCACAGTGGAAGTTGGAAGATGAACAAGACTGAGCAAGTATTTCACTCCAAGACATGAGAAGTACAGCCTGAATATCATTTCTTTGAGCTGAAACAAAATGCCTTGATTCGCGTTCCATCGCATACACGAGAGCCGGACACTTTTGAAGCAAGTGACAATGGCAACAATACTTTGAAGTTTACGAACAAAGCATTCCACGATGTTTGCGCCGCAGTCCGTTAATACGAGTGAAGGCGTCGCATTGAAGAATCCTAAGTTTCGATGATGTTAAAAAGAAATAAAGATATACATTGAGATATATGCAGAAAAAAGGGACGCGAGGAAGCTACAAAAATATTTTGCGACGGCGACCAAACTATTCGTGAACAACAAACCTTAGCGTGCTTGCAGACGGAAAGATTGTGAAGTAAGTTCATTCTCGTGGGGACGTTCGCTCGTCTGCGGTTTGTTTTGCAATAGTGAAAATGTTAGGAACAGAAAGCTGACGGATGCCAGCTAGGATTCAAAAAGAAAGGGAATGGCAGACTGCGATCTGGCATTTCTTATTGTTCGTTTCTCTTAGACGAGAGTTCGAAACCACTTTTTCTCTTAAACCTGGCCTTTCGTCGACTGCAGCCAGTGCAGCTGGAAACTTTCCAATTAAAGGCGATAATCGAGTTGCAGCTTATACGTGTCCTACAGTTTAGAGTTGCAGCTCGCTGGAAAAGATTGCTTGATGGGATTATTTAATTCAGCCGCGAATTCGAGCGAGCGACTAATCATTCTCTACTTAGTCACGAGGGCCCGCAAGCCTTGTTCACGAACACTAATATGCACACTCGTACGCTCCGAGATAAATGGGTACATACACGAAAAAATAGTTATTTCTATGCATACACATTATTTCTACCCGTTTTATGAGAAGAACGTCAATACGATTACACTGGCGATATTCCTTATTCCGAACAAGCTTCACTTGGCTCTGCTTTCAGCGTTTATGTCACTGTGCATTCGTTTCCCATGGCCGCATAATGAGACGTAACAGGATAATCGGCTTGCGCGCAGTTCTCCATTAGAAACGAAGCTTAGCCGCGCAAACTATCATCGCGGGATTAGATTAAGGCAGACACAAAGCCGCCTAGTTCACTTCTCAGGCCCGAGCGATTATGTTTCAATACCGGATACCGTTTTATATCCCTCTTTTCCAAACTGTTCGCTTAACCCCCAGTTCTATTTTCACGTTCTCAAAGGCAATGTCTTTTTAATCGCTTAAGTTTTCAATCGTAACAATATCCCCAGCTTCTACACGTACATGGTGAACGAAACTATTTCGACCAAAGTATTGCAGGCGAAAAATTGAACTTACGAAAAACCCAAACACAGAAAATGCAGCATGCATCTTATCATTTATTTTTCTAATGACATCCTTTCAAGGGTGAGTGTTTCTTTGCACGGTACCACATAATTTTAGTGCTATTCTACATTTGTTTTTGGTGCGAATGGAATTCATTATTATGAGTTTTTATTTGAAAATCAGCTGACAGTGCCATCTGAAGATGCCAACATTTTTTCAACATTACGCATTTAAAGAGACCAACTCGAGGAGCGTGTGTTCAGGGGCTAGTTGGTAAGACATATTATGTAAACTTAAACTGCGCTCGGGAGGAGATACCAGAGTAGTCTGCGTTCATCCTACCTGCTTCTACTCTGGTGTCTCATCCCAAGTGCTGTTTAAGTTTACATAATTAAAAAAAGTCAGTCAGTCAGTCAAGAACTTCACTCATAGGTTCTGAGGAGTTTAAGCCGCCGGGAGCCGCTAACGTAGGCGACGTCCGAATCAGGGCGGGAACGTGGTGGTGTTCTGCCAGTTCTTCAGCCCTCTAGACTGCCTTGAGTTGGTGGTGGAGCTCGGAGCTCCTGAGTGCCTCTTCCGAGTCGGACTCACTGGGGAGAGGTCCGTAAGGTAACGCGGGACCCTCCGCCACGGTGGTCTAGTGGTTATGGCGCTCGACTGCTGACCCGAAGGTCGCGGGATCGAATCCCGGCCGCGGCGGCTGCATTTTCGATGGAGGCGAAAATATTTGAGGCCCGTGTACTTAGATTTAGGTGCACGTTAAAGAACCCCAGGTGGTCGAAATTTCCGGAGCCCTCCACTACGGCGTCTCTCATAATCATATGGTGGTTTTGGGACGTTAAACCCCAGATATTATTATTATTATTAACGCGGGACATTGCCAGAGCATGTGCGAGAGTGAACAATAAAGTTCTGTGCAATGTGGGCATAGGGGAGTGATTTATGACAATGTTCGGGTATTTTATGACAATGTTCTTCTGATTGCGGCACCTAAGTTAACAATGTTTTTCCAAGGTGTACAAGGTATCAACCTTGCAAACAATTTGGAGCAGTAAGAGGCACAACGCGCCAAGCCGGACCCAGAAATGCAATGTACACTTCTGTTTTACTTTAGGCGGGCGCAGCAGCCAATGCGCTCCTGAACTTGGCGTCCCATCCTACAAGCTCTTGAATCCCCGTTTTCTAGCCCTTAGATTAAGAAAAAAAGTATTGTTCCTCCTCGTCGCACCTTTCCTTAATGGGTCGTGCATGACTTCATATGTGCTGGGCCTGAATGAATTAGCCTCACTACGCCGCGCCGCATGATGTGAAACAGTTACGAAGAAACTGGAATGCGGGTTAAAAGGGTCCCGTATTTGTAAAGAGAACTGGCGCTTGAATTGTGGTCGCGGACGTATTTCTAAAGGCGGCAGGCCAAATGGAATATAGTATTCAGGAATCAAATTTCTTGCTGGAGTTGGCCCTCCACATCTACTTCTTGCATATACTTTATTTCCTCCAATAAAAATGTTGCGACTACATATTCAAATACGTTTTAGATACCCAGACAGTTAAACAACCTTCCGCAGACATAGGGAAAGGAGTTGTTCCCATTCTTGTCGCTATTTCTGCCGTACATGTTTACGAACAGGAATCGTGGCAGCGTCGTGGGAGCGAGCAGCATCAATGGCGTCCTACGCACGAAGCAGCATATTGAGCACTCCCCGGAGGACGTGAACGTTTCCGCATGACATCCGAGTGCGCCAGGGCATCGAAGTTCGAGCAATAGCAGCATAAAGTGTTCTAGACTTCACACCGTCGTAAGGTAGCGGTGAATCGTGGCTCGCTGCTTACGGTAACGTTATACGGCACCTTCCACGATGCAGAATATCCTCTTTGTACGGTAGTCGTAAAGAAGTCGCCCCTCAGGCACTTTGCGAATATATTGCCTTGTTTCTGCTCTTGTGGGCTTAGCTAAGCGCCCGCTTGCAACTAGGATTTGGTCAAGGGAAATGTGCTCGAGAGGTTAGGTAATGCTAATAAAATATTCCCTAACTTTGCGCTTTGCTTCAGAGAGCGCAGTAGTCTTGTCGCGCAGCCATGTAGTAAATCACTCAAAGTTCACTCTGCTGTACAGAAGCTGCAGTAGAGTTGCTGCATGGGCAGAGAAAAAATGTTTTAACGGTCTTCGAGTAAGGAAGTAAATTTTTTCTCTTTGTTTGCCGGAATGTTTTGAACTGAAGACTAGTTTATCGCATAAACTCTGGGTGGCGAACGCCACTATTGTAAAAAGTTATGATCCCGTGTAGCAATTCATAAAATGGGTGCATGGCACACAAGTACTTAGAAAAGTGTTGAGGCCGATAACAGACGAGTGGCATCGCAATCGCTTGTTTGTTTGGTTACGTGAAGCGGTTCCTATTGAAACCCATAACTTTAGTCAATTGGGATAGCGCCGACTATATCCACTTAAATTAGTAAGAGCAAATACTTTTGTTTTAGCATCAAGTGAACAAGGATATTAGGTGTTCGTTAAACTCATAGCTTATGGCATCCCATTTATGATTCGGCATCCATCAGTGGTTGATTTCAGCTAATGAGTGCCAATTATGCTCCGCAGTCTTTCTTTTTTTTGCATGAGAAGATGATTAACAACGTCACAGCGAATAACATATTTTCTTTACGGATTCCTTATTTCCATCATTTTGAAGTGACCGGAATTTGTAACAAGCGTGCTTTAATTAAATTCTCGTATTATGCCGCCAGATAGCCATCTTACGCGTTCTTTTATTCCTTAGCATTCACGCGGATGTTCCTCGCCAATATCGTGCAGTGCCTTCTAAACAAGCTGTAGTATTTGAACACTTTATTGCGATATCAATTACATGGACACTGTCGGCTGATTTTTGCCGTTGCCGTTGCCATTGCCGTCATGCCCCGGATATGTATATGTATGTGTATATATAAAAAAGGTACAAAGAAAAATAAAGCAGAAGAAAAAAATTCCGAAGTAGCCATCCGAGGATTCGAACCATCAAACCCTCGGTCCCCAGCGCGCTGCATTAGACAACTCAACCATGCCCCGTGCATGTCCTTTTCTGTACCCACTCGTGATGTGGAACGCCCCCGTGTGGCAAGAAACGCAAGGGGTCACTCCAGGCTCCGCAGTTTAAAAGAAAAAGAAATATTTAACAGCATCTGATTGTCCATTCTCGACACTAGCAGCATGTTTCCAAGCACAAAGACGTAAAAACTGCGACAGTTGTTAGTTCACGCTTTTCCTGTGCATGCCCGTGCGTTCTTTTCGGGCGTCCTTCTTTCTGCTTCAGCGGCGCGCTGCAAGTATCGAGCTGTTTCTCGTTCTTCGCGTGACATTCCAATTTTTTGCTATCGCGTTCCACTGTGACTTTTTATTACTAGATGAACGTATGTATCATTGCTACTGCTTAGAGCTATTGCAATTCAGTGATTGCTAAATATGCACTTTCAAAAAAAGCAAAAATAAAAAAGACTCACAGGGTTCCTAATGCATTCGCACAACATGATTCGAAGGCGACAGACACCTCCTTTGAACACGAAGGTGCTTTATGCCGTGGTCAACCAAGAATTCTGTGACCTATTTCTGTGCGCGGTATAACGTTGGTAAAATGCATCTTAATGGATGACAAAGAAACACAACAAGGAAAAGCCTGGTTGACGCGAATTACCTGGGAATGGAATGAACTGTGAAAGCTTCGTAGATTTCTCTGGCGCGGCGATCACGAAGCGTTCACTATCAATTCCATTTTGCCATCATGTGTATGCGCAAAGGCAGTCGTACTAACCGACAAGGAAACAATTATCTCCGTATTTGAACATTGCATTTTCATGGACTAGTTGGGACGCATGCTTAGGAATACCTACACCCCGCTCCTTATTTGTGTTGTCAAAGCGAAACTTGAAAAAAAAAACATGGCTGATCCTTCCGTCATGGGAATCGGTATAACACAAAAGTGAAACGTGTCTTCACAGAGGTAGTTGAGCATTTATTGTGCATTGTTTCGCCGCAACGGCGAAGCAATGGATGAGATAGCAACATATTGGAATGTCACGCACAGAACGGCAAGCAGCTCAGAACTTACAGCGTGCTGATCGAGCCCAAATGACCCACGAAAATAACACATACAGGACGAGCGCGAAATAACAACTGTCACAGTTGTTACTTCTTTGTGTTTGAGCAGCGCGCTCCGTTTGCAAACGCGGCCGGTGCAGTGAGCGAATTGACCCTCTGACTAGTGGGTTTTTGTGGCGCAAGGGCCAAGGGTGGCCAAAGAGCGCCATGTCTGATGATGTGGTGTTTGCGTTGACTAGTGAGTTTCGATGGTAAGTGTAATATGGCTGTATAGAGGCCTAAAATCACGTGCTGTATGGCAGCGTAAAAAATGTGTATATAGCATAAAATTATGACACTGATCAGTGATGTGATCTATGCGTGTGCAATAAATGGCCAGTGAGTATGATTTCCACAAGGGAGATATTTTCACTAACACGAATGCCTCCTTAGGACCTTTGCGCCCAAAGGCCGGGAGGTAGGTGCTTTTTGTTGGTAGTACTACCGCAGCCGCAACCTCAGTTATGAGACCGCGCTACGGGTTACCCGGGAAAATAACGTTGAAATTATTGATATCTTTGATGAATTGAAGAACCGCCTGGTATTTAAAAAGTGGTTCCCTGCCTAAAAACATAGCGGGATGAAGTGGCAACTGTTGCCGGTATATTAACGGAAAGTGCTTGTTTCTTTGAGCGTGCAGTTCCGTGCATTGCACTAGTATGTGAAGGACGGTGAGAGGCTCCCCACATCTATCACACAAAGGTGGATCGCCACCGGACAGAAGGTATGAGTGTGTACTGTGTGTGTGTCCTATTCTAAGTCTGCAGAGTGTTATTTCTGTACGACGTGTTTTAGATGTCGGCGGCCAATTACCAAGATGCGGTTTCATAAGGTGTAGTTTATTTTGTTTTTCCCTATCCCATAAGCGCTGCCAATGGGCTCTGAGCATCCGTTTAAGGAAAGGCTTCAGATCTAGCGCAGGGACAGCGATGGGTGTCTCGGCGGCGTTTTCGTGGGCGGATGCAGCTAGCTGGTCCGCCAACACGTTCCCTTCGATCTCGCGGTGCCCTGGCACCCAGCATACAACAACATACTGTTTGAGTGTGTATATCCTGCATAACAATGAGTACAGTGAAGTAAGGATAGGGTTTCTATGTTTTTTTAAAGTTTTCAAGGCTTTTACCACACTCAGGGAATCCGTATATATAACTGCCTTTTGTAATTTTGATTCCTTAATATGTTTAACGGCCGCAAGTATCGCATAAGCTTCTGCAGTAAAAATGCTTGTATTGGGATGCAGAACGCCGGCATCCGAAAACGATGGTCCGACCGCTGCGTAAGACACACTAGTGTGAGACTTTGATGCATCTGTGAAGAATTCAGGGTAAGAGTACTTGTGCTGTAATTCGAGGAAGTGTATGCGGATGTGTGCAGTAGGTGCGTGCTTCGTAACTTCCACGAAAGATACGTCGCAGTCTATAAGCTGCCACTGCCATGGCGGGAGATGTACAGGGGGAGCCACCAAACGGTGTTCAAGAAGGGGCACACCGGTTTCCTCAGCTAGGCCCCTCACACGAAGTGAGTAGGGCTGTCTCATCGAGGGACGCTTGTCAAACAGCGCAGCACTGGCCAAATCATTGATAGTAGAGTGTAAGGGGTGTTCGTTGTTTGCGTTAACCTTGAGAAAATACACAAAAGATGAATATGTTCTCTGCAAATGGAGTGGCCACTCGTTCGATTCCACATAGAGGCTTTCTACAGGGCTTGTCCTGAAAGCACCAGTAGATAGCCGAATACCTAGGTGATGGATGGGGTCCAGCATTTTCAAGGCGCTTGATGAGGCAGACTGGTAGATTGCGGCTCCATAGTCTAGACGTGAGCGGATGAGGCTTTTGTAGACGTTCAATAAGCATTTTTTGTCACTACCCCATGCAGTGTGTGACAACACTTTCAAAACGTTCATTGTTTTCATACACTTATTTTTTAGGTACTTTATATGTGGCACAAAGGTTAGCTTCGCGTCCAGGATTACTCCCAAGAATTTTTGTTCCATTTTTACAGGTAGGCGTTGGCCTTGCAGGTTAATGTCGGGATCAGGATGCATACCTCTTTTTTTCGAAAATACGACGCAAGTGCTCTTTTGCGCATTTAAACTAAAGCCGTTCTCGCCTGCCCACTTGGCCACCTTGTTCAGACCAAGCTGAACCTGCCGCTCACAGATAGCGAGATTACACGATTTAAATCCTATTTGTACATCATCGACGTACGTACAATAAAACATACTGTATGGGATGCACAGACGTAGGGAGTTCATTTTAACAATAAAAAGCGTGCAGCTGAGCACCCCTCCCTGAGGCACTCCAGTTTCCTGCACGAATGATCGTGATAAAACATTTCCCACTCGAACACGGAATGTACGGTTCGACAAATAGCTTTCTATTACACTTAGCATTCTGCCGCGTATGCCTAGATGTGAGAGGTCTCTTAAAATTCCAAAGCGCCACGTAGTATCGTATGCCTTCTCCATATCTAGGAATACAGATAGAAAGAATTGCTTGTGGACGAAAGCTTCGCGAATTTGTGCCTCAATACGTATGAGATGGTCAGTCGTGGATCGACCCTCTCTAAACCCGCACTGATATGGGTCAAGCAGTTTATTCGATTCTAGGAAATGTAACAGGCGCCGGTTTATCATTTTTTCAAGTACTTTGCAAATACAGCTCGTAAGTGCTATTGGCCGGTAGCTCAGAACAGAAGATGGATCCTTCCCCTGTTTCAGAATCGGGATCACAATGGCTTCTTTCCATGCAGAGGGGATTTCACCGGAAAACCACACGGCGTTGTAGAGGCAAAGCAGAGTTTTTTGTGTTTCTTGGGGTAAATTTTTTATCATTTCATATATTACACGGTCGGGACCTGGAGCAGATTTGTTGCAGCAACTCACTGCCGCCTGCAGCTCTGCTAGGCAGAAAGGTTGGTTGTAGCCTTCAGTGTTCGCACTTTTACGTTCTAATTTCTGCCGTTCTATTTGTGTTTTGTACGTTTTAAAGGTTTCAGAATAGTGTGACGAACTAGATACATGTTCGAAGTGTGCACCCAGGAAATTAGCCTGGTCTTCCAAGGAGTCACCGTGTGTGTTCACCAAAGGAAGAACAGATGTTTGTCGGCCCTCGATCCTACCAATTCTGTTCCATACCTTTGCCTCATCCGTGTAGGAGTTGATGCTTGAGAGAAATCTCTGCCAACTCTCTCTTCTAGACTGCCGCCGGGTTCTCCGGCCTTGGGATTTCACCTGTTTAAAATTCATTAGATTTTCTGCAGTCGGCGAATCGCGCAGCAGCCCCCAGGCTTTGTTTTGTCTCTTACGAGCCTTACGGCACTCGTCATCCCACCAAGGGACTTGGCGTTTGCCTGTCAGATTTTTTACTTCAGATATGCTTTGTGTGGCCGCGTCGATTATGAAAGCAGTAAAATACTGTACAGCTGCATCGATTTCTAGGGAAGAAATGTCTGCCCACGAGATGCTAGCAAGAGACTGGAACTTGCTCCAGTCGGCTGAATCGAGCTTCCACCGTGGGGCCTGTAGTGGAGGAGGGTTGTTTCCTTTCGGCGTTTTCAGTAGTATTGGGAAGTGGTCGCTCCCGTAAGGGTTTTTAACCACTTCCCAGTTAAAATCAAGTAGGAGGGTGGGGGAGATCATGCTAAGGTCAATGGATGAGTATGTTTTGTTCGCGAGGCTAAAAAACGTGGGCTCTTTTTTATTTAGTAGGCATGTACCAGTGGAAAGGAGGAAATTTTCAATCAGACGACCTCGACCGTCATTGCGAGAGTCGCCCCACAAGCTGCTGTGGGCATTGAAATCACCTAGAACAAGGTAGGGTTCTGGTAATTCATTGATTAGGGACTGAAATTCCTGCTTGTGTAATTGGTAATGCGGGGGTATGTAAAGCGAACAAATGGTGATGAGTTTATTTAGAAGCACAGCTCGAACGGCCACCGCTTCCAGGGGCGTTCGCAGCTGTAGTCCTTGACACGGTATAGTTTTGTCAACTATAATCGCAACGCCACCAGATGACGCAAGAGCGTCCTCGCGGTCTTTACGAAAGACGACATACTGTCGGAGAAAGTTTTTGTGGCTTGACTTTAAATGTGTTTCTTGTACGCAGAATAACCTTGGTTGGAATTCAGATAGTAGCTCTTGGATATCATCCAGATTGCGAATTAGACCTCTCGCATTCCATTGGATTATTTGTGTATCCATTTTGATTTGTAGAGTAGTGTAGTGTAGGTTCTCTGCGTACAAGTACTTTCCAGGTCTATGTACCTTTATCAGGCGCAATCACTCGAGCCGCTTTTTCTTTTTTCAAGCGCTCAAGCGAACCGCTTCGGTCCTTCGACATCGTCGACGCCGAAGGAGATTTGCTGGTGTCCATCGCCTCGAGTGAGGCAGTGAACGCCCGCCTTTGCAGGCTCGTCGACCTTACTAGAGACCTCGCCGCATGCGGAGAGGCCCGTTGCCCCAACAGCCCAGAGGTTGAGGGGCTCTGCTTCGATGTAGGCGGAGTAGTCTTACCTGCTACCGCCAAAGGGGCAGGTGGCACCGCCACTGGCTCGCTACGCGCCAGCCGAGAGGAGGTTGCCTGGGGCTGCTGCGGTGCTGCCCCTTTACGCACCGCATCAGCATACTTTGTTCCTTGAAGGAACGAGAGGCGTTTCCGCGCTTCCCCGAACGAAATGTTTTCTTTGGTTTTTAGTGCGATTACGTCCTTCTCCTTTTTCCAAGATGGGCACGAGCGCGAGTACGCGGCGTGCTCGCCATCACAGTTCACGCAGTGAAGTGCATTTTCACATGTTTCTGAGTTGTGCTCAGTGGATCCACATTTGGGACATGTGGGCTGGCCTCGACACGTCTGAGAACCGTGACCATACCTTTGGCACTGGAAGCATCGTCGGGGATTCGGAATGTATGGGCGGACACGGAGCTTTGTGTAACCTGTTACAAGTGTGTCTGGGAGAACGCTGGAGCCAAAAGTAATGATTATGTGCTTTGTTGGAATATCCTTGCCATCTCGCTTGATCTTAATTCTTTGGACGTTGACTACATTCTCATGTTTCCAACCCTCAAGAAGTTCAGCATCGGTCAGGTCAACCAAATCATCCTCTGACACAACACCTCGGACAGTGTTCATTGAACGATGTGCAGACACAGTTATGGGGACATCACCAAAATTCTTCAGACTGGACAGTTTTGCATATTGTTCTTTGTCTCGCACTTCAATGAGGAGGTCTCCACTTGCCATTTTTGTGGCTTTGTAGCCTGGTCCAAGTGCATCTACTAAGCATTTTGAGACTAGGAATGGGGACAGTTTTCTAACTGTCTTTTCAGGTTTGTCACTGTGGATAACATTGTAGCGTGGATAGTTCTCTTTGTTTGGTTGAAAAAGTTCGGTATTTGCTTCGGTGCGCACCCTTTTCAGGGAGCGATCAGTGGGTAATGGGGGGAAGTGTTTAGCCATAAAAAATGGATTGTGTTCGGCAGCGGTGGCAGCCACCCACCACCGAGCCCAACAAGGGGACGCTGCAAGACATAAAGAAAGCACTTGCACACGCCAGCTGTGCACCGCCGCTATAACCAGATGTGACGCATCCCAAGGTGGGGTGGAGCACACGAGGTTAACCCTTGCCGCCAGGAAAATTCGAAGTAAAATAGAAGAGAGGAGAAGACAGGAAAGATGAAAAGTAGGTGAAAAGACGAAGATGTGAGGAGATAGAGACAGGAAAAGGCGACTGCCGATTTCCCCTGGGTGGGTCAGCCCAGGGGTGCCGTCTGCGTGAAGCCGGGGCCAAAGGGGTGTGTTGCCTCTGCCGGGGGGCCTTAAAGGTCCAAACACCCGGCGTCGGCTCAACCCCCAGGATCCCCTTTTCCCCGGACACGGCACAGCCACGCACGGCTAGGCGTGGGAGGGGGTCGAGACCCCCCCGTTAGCTCGGGTCCGTGGTGTCGCTACACACCAAACGCCTGCTTGCGCAGACGCCCCTGCGGGGGCGAATTGACCCTCGTGCACTCTGTAACTTCAACGCAAAGTTGCGGTGAAAGCACAAGGCGTACAAACCGCCCCCATTACGCGATAAGCGCCCACGCACGGGCGACCACGTCCTGCACGGCAAAGTACAGGTGGGGGCGCGCGCGTATAGCAACGAGCGAAGCGACGACCTTTAAAGCGCGCCCTTCGCGGCCTTCGCGCCATCGCGCCGGTGATAACTAAAACAAGTGCCCCCGAGCTCTGCGTACCGCCAGCGGTAAATAGTGTGTAAATAGCTCACCGTTGGTTTGATAAAGAATGTAGACTTTGTGGCCGAGTCATTTGGCGCTGCGGAGCGAGGGGTCGTAGGTTCGAGTCCCGGCGATGGAACTTTTTCTTCTGGTTTTTTTCTTGGTCATGTGCTGGCGTATACTTTGCAACGTCATATCCGTGACGGAAATACGTCAGTGAAGACATGGTGGACCCCGGCATGAAACACTTTTGTGTTAAAACAGCTTCCGTCAATCCGCGACAACAAGTCCGCGAAACAGATGCCCGCAGCAGAATGTCCGCGACAACAGATGTCAGGCACGCTATCCACTGCGCCACGGTCACACACTCTGGAGGCTTTATAAACACGATTTTTATATCTCACACTTTCCTATCACAGCGTTTTGTTCGGCGGGGCGGTGTAGGTGTCTGGGAGCGCTAAAGAGAAATAATACATCATGATCACGGCTTTTGTCGTTATCCTCTGGAAAGCGTTCGTTGCTACGCGTCCGTGCTATTCGGCGCGTTTACTAAGTAGAAGTGCATTTTGTCGCCGTCTTAACACATGAGAGGTGTCGACCTTAGCCCAAGCCTGGCCTGGCTCAATCATTCATCCATATTAGAAAAATCACCGCCATATCACGAAGTGAATGATGCTAGAGGAGCTTGCTCGGAGATGATCGGGTAACCCGCGAATCCTCCGTACACATTACTCTACCATCATATATAGACGTGACAACGTTGTTATACATACAAAACCTTCTTCACTTCGGCCTCCCGGGCTCTCACCGCAGGGTCTTGGCGACGAGCCCGAGGTGCTGTTGCGTTGCGAGCCCGCCGCGCTGCTGCCTTGGCAGGGCTGTCCATGCTGCGGAGCGGCAATGAAGAGTGTTCACTGAGAGAGCTCCCGGCGAAGAGAGAGGAAGAGCGCCAAATTCGAGCGGCAAACGAGACGCGCGGCCCTCGAGCAGTCACCTATCTAAATAGCGCATGCGCCGATCGTGGTTTGCGCCGCCTCGAGCGGCGGCGCGCCAACTAGTGAGCATTCTTGAAATCATCGGAGAGAGCGCAGCTGCGCTCCTGGCGGGACCAATAAGAAGTACGGTACACGCCGCAGATAACGGAGAAGGCGCGAGCATAATGAGCAAGCTCCAAATAATTACACCATCTCCCACTAAAGGGAACCGTGTGTCGATGCGAAGCAGCGGGGAGGTGGTTCGCTTGAGCGGGAGAAGGTGTAAGTTTTTTAGGAGCTGGCTCGCCAGGTTCTTAAGCTGGGGCGAAGTCCCGCGCCTTAAGCTGCGTCCGTCCATTCAAAGCAACATGGAACGCGAAGAAGAACGCTACGCGCGTCGTGTCTTCCCTCTAGCCTGGCCGTTAATTCTCACAGGGAGAGCGGGGAAACGCGGTCGGACCCGTCGCGCGAGAGGGGGGAGCGCTAGGCCGAGGAAGGGGAAGGAAACGCGCCTGCGCTGGCGCTCATCGCGGCGTTGCGCAGGAGAGAATGATGCGCGCGAAAGAGGGGGAGCGCAGGTGAGGAGAGAAGGGGGAGGAGGACGCGCATGCTCACTAAGGGTTTTCACGCCGCACAATAAGCTGCTTCGCATCTAAAATAGCTCTGCGACGCGCACCTACATCTCCTGGTTGTAACATCACGTTCCCCGCTTACGCTCGCTCAGGGAAAAATCGCGGCCGGACTAGAGAGGAGACACGACTCGCGTTGCGTTTCCCTCTAGTCCGGCCGTTCTGTTGAATAATTCCTTAACATGCCGCGGAATGGCGACATAAACCAAAATTCTGCGTCCAGTCAGCGAAGCTCTTCTGGCTGTCGCACCGCTTTCTCTGATTACGCTCTGACCGTTAACTACTACACCTACCACAAAGGCTCCGTTTAATGATTGCTCATGTACGTTATTTGTGGGGAGGGGATGTACCACCAAGCGTCAACATGGGTGCATCCACGTTAAACGGTGCTATAGCTGCGAAATACCAATAGGCATTGTGCAAGCTCTCGTAATCAATGTACAGTAACCATTCAACTACTTCTGTAGGGGTCACGCCCTACAGAGGGGTCAACTACGTTTTTTTTCATGACCGATAAATTTTGCGAGTGATTAAAAAATGTTTGTTCTTAGGCACTGTGTAGCTCAACACATAAAAATTATCATGCCCTTGCTGGCGGGCATCGTAACATGGCTTTGCGTGAAGCTGTATCTACGACGCGAAACTAAGAGAATCTGAATTTTGAGCAGTTCCTGTGTCTCCACGGCCAATGATATCAAGCCTCGGTGCTCTTCTTTAAAAGAAAGCGCCCACGTTCCCGACAAGAGAAAACTGGAGGACATGTACTGCTATTACGTCGGAGATGTAGCGACACAGTAATAACGTAGATAAAGTAAAAGAAGGAGTAGTGTCTAAGCAACTAAAAGGGAAGACTACGCTGGAATGACTAAAGCGCGTGCAGTGTAGAGAAATCGTTAAAAATGGAATGTCGCTGGAGCCGCAAGATGGCGCAAGATTTCTGTTCTGCTCTGTAAAATTGTCAGACTGGTCATTCAACATGAAATGAAATCAAAGACAAAGCAGTACACAAAAGTTGCGTGTATAAAAATTGATGTTTAAAAGAGCTCCGCAACGCCTCTCCAGCGGAGAACGGCCAGATAAGGCGGCAAAACAGTAGATTTCATAAAAAAGCGAAGGATATTATAAATTAAGGTGAAAGTCGACGCCTCATCAAACGCGAAAATTCATCGTCGGCGATCAACGCCGTCCCGCGGCGTCTGCGTCAACACGAGTGATGCGAAAAATCATCACGTAATGACGTCACCATGTGACGTCATCACGACGCCACTATGACGTCACGTAGCGTGACGTTACCTGATCACGCCATCACATCGTCGCTTGATGAAATGTGGGTCGACCACCGAGGCAGTGCAAAACCAGGTGAGGTGCGCAAAGCTCGCAATGCATCCGATCCTGGACGTAATAAAAAACCACGGTAGGTGCAGAAAGCGTTCGTAGAGGGGGGGGGGAATCAATATATCGATGGAGAAAAAAAAGAAGATTGCTTTCTCCTTCGAGTCGTCTTAGGGGAATGCATAAGGGACAATGTAAGTTTTTAAGAAGCATACGACACCCTACAAAAGATTATTTAAGACTTCAAACGCTCCAATGAGCTGGAAAAAGCTCATGGTTACTCGCGCGCAAGAAAGGAGACCGGTCAGCTTACATTCAGTAACCTACAGCGCATTCACAAGGGTAATTTTCAATAGGATAAGAGACGCACTTTGGTTAATTCGGCTTGGAGTCCAGAATCCATTCAAGAAAGTGTGCTCAGCAGTAGGTCATAGCCACGTGTTAAAACAACCAGTTTGGAAATCCGCTAACTCTAGCAGAGTGCATTATCGGGATTCCATAGACTACGAAGATGCAGTCGGCTCAGACGAGGCACCAAGAAGTCTGAAGACATTCAGTTATCAAAGATGGTTTCAAACTTGTATCAATACCCTACGAACGTCTACCATGACTCTAGAGGTGCGTAGCTTCTGCACAAGAAAAACGAAAATGCCGATCCCTGGAGGGGTCAGAGAAGAAGGCAAAATATCTAGAATATTCTCAACCGCATGTATAAAGAAGCATTAAAACGAATAGGTCTGCGCGAAGTCCGAATGAAGATTAACAACAAATATCTCAGAAACTCCCTATTTGCAGATGACATAATGCCCTTGAGTAATGATGGCGGTAAATTGCAAAAATTAATTGAAGAAATAATCCAAGTGAGCGTTAAAATGGGCGCAAAGAGAAATATGCAGAAGAGCAAAAAATGTTAAGAGTCCCGGAGAATGAACAAGAGTTCGAAATTATGAAGCGAACTCCTGAATCTGTGCCAGAGTAACTTTCAAAGGTCACTCACTAACATAGTCCCTTTTATGAAAAACCATTTCACCGAATAACGACGAAGCGACTTCCGGTCTTTCTTTCACTTCTCTACAACCAACTTCCGTTGTTTTAATCACTACTACTGTATACTTCCGGCTTTCTACTTGACTTCCATTTCCTTCTTGACATCATTTCGTTCACGTTTGTTTCTTCAGCTAACTAACCACAACGTCCCTGAATGATGAGAAGTGATCAGTGACATCGTGCACATCATATCCCGTTATAGCAGTTGGAGGCACCGGAAGACACGTGATGGCGCAGGTCTCGACGCTGTCGGCGAAATCGTCGTGGGCTAAACCTTGCATGTGGAAAAAAAGCTTCGTTGTGCACACATTCCAAAATGATACCTTGCGTCTGCAGCAATCACAAGACAACGACACTCTCATTACGTGCATTACGACACACTGATTTCCATTCTGCGAAAGAAGGGGCATTCTACTGCAGCCTGCGAAGATACAGAGCGCCGTCCTATTGGCGGTCACAACGCATGACGCCGGAAACACTCTCCAAAACACGCAACTAATAGTACAGGCTCAATGCAACAAATCTCTGCCAGATGCAGTCCCCCGATAGTTGGAGTAGATATGTAGAATGTACTGTGACTTTAAAACGGTTCGACTTCAAAACTAGTTGTACGAGACGTATATCACCGCACTTTCATCGTAGATTCAGCAACATCTCCTTCGCACACGAAATGTATTCGATTTCGTCCACTTGGTGTTTTTGATCCATTGTCGTCAGGGCAAGCGTTTTTGTGAGAAATACGGCTAATGCTGGAAAGGCAATTGGTGTCCGCTTGGGCGATCGAGCAATCACAAAGCACTCAAGTACTCTCTCACCGCTCTGATGTATACTGTGCACTATTTCTAGCAGAGTCCGTCGACGTGTGTTCGAGTTTCTGATGCCACTGCATATCCACGAAAGAGGTACTAAGCGGAGATTTGCCGCACCTGAAAATTCGTCGCGAAAGTTAGCCCTCCCAAAAGGCCGATTCTGTAAAAACTAAAGCGAGTGACAGAAGAACTTCGAGCGCCGTTTCAAAAGACTGGATGCTTTGTGGGGAGACTACTTTCCTACCCTCTAAACTGAAATATCTCGGCGTATTCTTCTTCTTTTCCTCATATCTTGCTCAGTTTGCACAGAAGGAAAACCCTGCTATCCACAGTGAACTCGCAACTACGGTTGTCACGTTTATTTCGCACATTTTATTTTCAAGGTTTAGCATTTTTGGGGTTTCTTCTTTAGTATTACAAGGGGATGCGCCATATTAAAGATCTATGCTGTGTGGCTGAAAGTAAGTTAATCTCTAACGGTCTTTTTACGCGCGCCTTGCTAGTCGCTGTAAAATTAGAAGCTACCCATTCGATGCCGCGAGGCACGTCTTGACGTTCTTTGGCCATAACTTGCACTGGCTACTCTCAACAATATATGTTATGAACAAATTAATAATTCTAAGCAGAGTAGCTTTTTTCTGTTTTAGAAAAATGAGCACGAATGTCATGTGCATACGGCATGCGCAAGTTACTTGATTTTGCGCAATATATATTCTCTGAAAGAGTGGTCGGTTGGTTGAAATACACTGACTGTGCACTCTTCTGCAATGTCAGAATGTGAGTGCAATAACTGCAAATGTGCGATGGATGAAAATATCTTATAGTTATCGTTATGCATAACAATTATTTGCTGTAACTAAAAAAAGCTGTCATATGTTTTATATTTTCGTAGACCTGTACCCTCGTGAGTGAGAACGCCTTGATCAAAACCGAAAGCAGACAAATGAAGTCCGTTTTTTTTTAGTTAGAACATAACACCAGCTTAAATACCCCGCTGTCTGGAGTAGATAATGCACACAAGGGTGCAAAATTGAAAGGACGTTTTCCTATGGTTTCGCTTTCAACCTCAGGAATTTTCAGTTCCGCATTTGTTCTTCAGTATGACATGTCGTATCACATGTCATCTTCGTGTACATATCGAGCAGCAGCATCGTGCGTTCATTGCTGATTGTTTTGTGCAAAATGAGAAGCCACTGAAACGGGATGTCGTGTGTTTTCACGACGACATGATTGGGTTCCTCTTACCTCTGAGGACTGCGTTGCTCGTGGGGACAGAAATAAAAAGTTGAAGAGTGGCGGCCCGGGCAGTGAACACCGTCAATTTCTTCGCAAGTTCATCGATTACGTGAAGCGTACCACGAAGAGGCGCAAGTTTTGCGGTTTTCAATGTCGTCTGGTGGGACAGCCTAAGCTGTACGTTTATGACATTTGCACGAAAGATAACCGATTCTGCAGACCATCTACCGTCGTTGAAGCATCAGTATGCAGACATATATGTTCGTTACATGACTCGTACAGCAAGAGGACAGAAAGATGCTTGAGTGCTGAAGACGAGAGCTGCGCTTTTGTCCGTACTTCTGGTACCGTCAGTTGAAGTTCTACGTTAACCAAGCAGAATGGGCAATCCCAACCCTCTCGCAGGAGCTGTATAACTGATGGAGGGTGTGCATGATATGACGAGATTTTACGACCAAAATGCGCGCGTGGATAAGTCTTCTTGAAGTGCGGATAAACGATTGCCAGATGCGCAATCAAGGTGCCAGTTGAGTGCTCTGAGCTTCCAGAAAATATATGTCTTGGCTCGGCAATCATCTGTAATCGCCATAGTCTGCGATCGTCAGCGGTTGTCCTGTTGTTTTCGTTCCTTTTGTGCCTTGTCTCAGTGCGCTGCTTCACACGTTAACATGAACTGTCACCAACTCGCCCAACTGTCAACTTCAGTGATAGTTGCAGTCGTTCTCGAGCCCCACGGCCATCCAAAACAATCACTACTTTAGAACCAGTTTGGGGAGTTTGTCTGTCTCAGGCTCTTTGCCAGCCACTCTTCCTTTCACTTGGACCTGCTACTTCGCTATACCGCCTCTTGTATACATCAGGGTGAAAGAAATTCGTGGTACAAGCATCATTATTGTCTCGCGCATTTTGGCAGCATTGTACCAGACCAGCATTGCCATTAAGTTTTTATCGGTTGAATAGCAGATGGTGGGTCTGAAGACACTGAAACAACAAACACGCTTTACATATCAGGGGCTTGTCTAATGGTCTCTCTCACTTCAGACTTAAAGGCAGTCGTGTTCCTAAGAGTAACTTAACTCACACATTGGTGACCTGCTTTGAACAGCATTTTCCCATTCATCTTCCGCTTCAGCCTACACGCCTCTGCCGCGCCACATGAATCTGCAGAGGCGCTTCCGGCAGCACGATCACCGCTTCTCTAGAATTCACTAACAAGTGCTGCACACGTAACGTGCATTCACGACACCCAGTGAATAACCGACCCTCAGTGTATTGCTTTTGTTCACTAAGATGTGTTGGCACAGCGCAACGTGGCGTGCTTTCTGTCCTCAAAGCAGTCCCTTTGTACCACGCTAAGGGCCGCTGGTGAAACCTCGTTACTCACCTTCGCCTCTCGACGGGCCCGCGAATTCTGGCATTCCATGTGCTACAGGTAATGACTTCCGAAACTCTTGTCGCTGTAGTACCTATCACTTTGTAAATGTTGTATTCTATTTCTGTAGCATTTCTATTATATGCCTACGCTTTGGTTGTGTAATTCTAACTTGCTCCTTCCACAATTTTTATAGCTAGTTTTATTGAAGGTCGAACTATTACTCTATGTGCTCTTATTCGTCTTCCTTTTTCAAAGTAATATTATCAAAATATTATGGATACCAGGTCGACGGTAGTTTGCAGAATAGTTTTAAGATCTGCAGCATCAGTTGTAGCTTCCAGTGCATATTGATTAAACTCCTAGCATGATTACTATGCAAATCGCTTTTGACAATATTATCACACCTACTATTGCCGCTTGACAACCTTCGCTAAATCGTGAACAAGCTATTGCTACTGATGTAGTTGTAACCCAGGTTGCTGTGTTATCAACAAAAAAAAAAAACAACATGTCACACTAACACCATGCTTTATTATGCACTTTACGACAATAAAGTATTCAAATATAAAACGCACCTGTCTATTTATTTCCTAATATTAACACAGCGCACACACACGAACACAAAGATTTACCAACTTGCCCAAATAGCCACATCATTCTGTTTGTTTATCTTTTTTAAATATGTACAGAACATTATGGCCATATTGTGATTGCTTGTACATGATATACACATTATTCAAGCTTCATGCCATTATTGTGAAAATATTTATTTCGTCGCGAAGTGACAAAGTGTGTGCGTGGTTCACAAAAAAAATTGGGGGACCCTTAAGCTTCGCCTTTAGGAGTTGAACGCGATAGCGAAATCCGGCCCCTAGTGCACACTTCAACCACTAAGTGCATGCTTATTAATGTGTATTGTTACACACACACGCACGCACGCGCGCGAATTGTACAGGTTTTCGATCTAAAGCTAGAGTCGCATGGCCTCCAAGATATACGCCGCGCGCTGGCCCTCTCGGATGCCATAAAATGTCGAGACATATTTTTTGCAATGCCTCACAGATGGCAGCACATTATCTAGTTGGTTTGATATGTTTTCCGCTAGATGGACATAGTTGTCCATTTTTAGAGCTGTTTGAAAGTTCGTGTGTGTATTTAGCGGCGATGGCTGCACTATCCCGGCCTTTTTCGACGAAGTTTGGTGGCCTCGCGAATGCGCCTACAAATCGCCGAATGGGCTCGTTTTTCTTCGTGACACCTGCCGAAGAAAATGCGCTGAGGATACTTCTTTCACCACATGGCATTTATGTAGTGTTTTTTGCCGAAGCAGCTGCAAGTAACATCTTGGCTTTGTGGTAAGACACCTGCTTGCCACGCGAAAGGCCTGGGTTCGATCCTCAATGGGACCGAAGATCTTATTCTTTATTTTATTTGCTTCTTTCTCGATTTTTCGGTCACGGACGATTTTTCGCTCACAACCAACGGTGCCGACGCCGACACCGGAATTTCTGCGACACGAGCTCTCTAACGCTATCGCGTTAAAACTCGCTGTGGTTGCGACCCATCCGCAAAGACAGCAGTTCAATAAATGCACGAGCGCATTACACCTCAAAAGGGGACGAGATTTTTCTCATTTATGCCAACGTATCTCTGTGGCGTCGCAAGATTCGCGGCAAAGTTTTCGTTGTAAAATGCGGACCTTCTAGGCAATTAACAGCCTTTACTTTTCCCAGTGATCAGTTTGTAATCTCATTCGTCCTCTGAGCGTAGTTTTCACGCGTAAACGAAGTTCTCCCGCAGCTGAAGCGCCACTCATGCAATGTGAGCGCCCGCTGCCTCGAGCGGCCGCCGCTGCGGGTTTGCCAAACGGCCGATCGCAAGAGAAATTTTGCTGCAACTTGCCACCTGGCTGCGCATTTGTTGTTCTGGAGCACCTGCTCCAAAACAACAAATTTTCAGCACATAACGAATGGCGCGGCCACTTGTTAGCAACCAAAATAATTAGGGATGGGCGAATAGTGAATTTGAAGTTCGAAGCGAATCCGAAGCGAATAGTGATTTGGTCGAATAATTTCGAATGGAATAGTTCGAATAGTATTTACCCCCTATTATTAAGAAAAAATGACCATTTTTGTCATGACCCTTGCACAATATTTTTAAAGATTGCAACTAGGTATGAGTGAATGTCACTTTTTTGGTTTGAAATGATGTGGACGCAGGCTCCATTAGCATCAAGTTTTGAATAGGGTGCAATAAGTGGTGCAATAAGTTACAATTCAAAAATGACTATACTTAGCGTATATAAGCCCGTATAACACGCTTTTAAATTTAAAAAAATAGATGTACATTTAAAAGGGTCATGAGCCACTTTTCCAAGTGATTATCTAATGACCTCACTATTGAAGTTTATTGCCTCCCGAATCAATTACCGCAAACACTTCTCCAATCCGTCAAGAATGCGCGGAGTTACGGGGGTTTTGCCTCAGGCTCTCAGCGCCTTCTCTCTTTGCTCGTGCCGACGAGCGCACTGGAAGCTACACAGGGAGGGATGGCACGGGGGAAAGAAGTTACGTCAGCGCGCGTCATGAAACGCGATCGCTCTCCCGCTGTTATTCGCATGCGTGAGTGCAGCTACCGTGTAAAGTTAGCAGACTGAGAAGTGCGGCGCCGGCAAGTGGCGGCACCCCGTGGCCAGAAGCGCATCTGATCCGAACGCCGCTCTCGATTTATGTCGGCTATCGGCCAATGCGGATGCTACGTCATTCGCGACGCTGAGAAGCAGATACGCAGACGACCCGCCCACCGACGACAGTGAGAACCGGCCTCTGTTTGAAAAGAGGACGCCTGAGAAAACAGCAACTTCGCGCTCCGCTTGTAGCCTTTTACGCAGCGCGCACGACTGCAATATTTGGCTGAGCAGTTGATGGCCGTGTCAGCTTTCCGCAGGATGTGTTTTATCAACAAGCCCAATGGATGCTCCATGACCCCTTTAACCTTGAATTGTGGCTTCGCGGCAGTGCAGATTTCCCCTGGAAAAGTTGTTTCACGGCACCGCAACAAGACGCTGCAGTGAAACCACCTTTACAGAAAGTTATGTACGGTCAAGTGTATAGACGTCACGGAAACCCCGTATGTTGGAGCACAGCATGTGGAGACGCGACGCTAGCGATGCCACATTTATGCTATCAAAACATCACATGCAGGTTATTTCATTACAGACGCTCCTGCCACGTCGTTTTCACATTGTCGCAATTTGTCATCAAAACTACCATCATGGAGTACCAGTACATTCAGAAGCGGCGTCCATGACGTCACGTGGAAGCCATCAATACATATATTCGTCCATTTAGAATACTTCGAAATTTCGAATAATCTAAATTCGTATCGAAGCGAATTTGAATACGGTAATATTCGTTCGAAAATTCGAAACGCCCGAATATTCGCCCATCCTTAAAAATCATGCGACAACGCCCTTGACTTCAATCCGAGGGATTAAAAAAGACATGTAAACGGCCTTTTTCAGAAAATTATTTGCAAACTGCGGCGTGTTTGTTAAAACACATACGTTTCAGAACAATTTTGAAGTAAAACTGAGCGCCAGAAAACCACGAGGATTGTTTCAGAAGAGAGCATAGATATCAAGGTCAATGTATGCCGAGTTTTATTATCTTCAGTTTAACGTGTCGGCAGCAATAAATTCCTGAAATAGAGGTAATTTGTGCGGTTTGCCATGTTTGTGATTTTTTTCCTCCAAAGTTCCTCTATAGGTAAGAGAAATAAAATACTGAAAAGGTTGTATTTCACCTGTTCTTTGAAAGATATAAACGGTGTGACGAAGTGCACCGTTCTTTCTCTAGGTGCGCTGAAAGTTCAGAATATTCGAAATTGACGGAAAAACGTTTTTTGCGGCCGAAAGAAATAACTATATTTGTTAGGCGAACAATTTTTTTCACGAAACTATCTTGAAGATCACTCTTCTGGCTCTAATACCTGCACCTAGAGTAAATTTCATCAAAATCGGGAATGTTGACCGGGACGTCGTGTTGGTTCTTGAATGCGAACACGCCCTTCTTTTTGTGTAAGCTCTTTGTATCATTCATATACATATTACTTAGCTGTTTATTCTTTGTAAAGATGACAGTGACACAATATAGTTACCATTGTTTTCATGTTATCCAATAATAACTCCCTCCCACTGATATAAATATGCCGAATACATTAAACGTAGCCGAACCACCCTAGCTTCTTTCTTCCTTTAGTGCATCCTATGCATTAAGAACGAAGCAGTTTAAGCCATCGGTAACTTGTGCTCCATCGTATTAGTCTATCATCATCACGAACCGCACGCGCTCTCTTCATCCTCTTTTCAGTGTAGTGCAAAACTCCTCAGGTGGGTATGCGCCACTGGAGTTGAGCAAGCCCCACTATCGTGTACAGCAGGTGCGAGTGTCGAACGAAAACGAACGCGTGAAAGAGAGAGAGAGAAAGAAAGAGATAGGAAGGAAGAGAAAAATAGATAGAAATAAAGGGCATAAAGACAAGAATAGACAGAAAGAGAAATGCGTAGAAAGAGACAGAAAGTGATAGAAGCAAAGAGAGAGCAACACAGAAGGGCGAAAAAACATAGAGATAAAGAGAAACGAAGAAAGAGAGAGTAATAAGTAAAGAGAGAAAGAAAGAACCAAACAGATACAAAAGTAGAGATGCAAGAAATAGAGAAAAAGAGAAAGAAGTAATAATTTTTTAAAAAGTAAAGAAAAACAAGGAAGACCAGCCCGAGCTGCACTCTTCCTTCAAGCTTGGCGCCACTAGCCCAAAGCTGCCCTAATTAGTTTTCTCACGCCGCCTTTGAGCTCTTCAAGCGGAGAGAAAACGTCGTCCATCTTGTGTGCTTGCAAACACTTACAGTTGAGATTGCGACAAGTTGGATAAAGTAGCACAGTGACTGATCGGGGTACTGCGGAGGCAAAACTGCGCCTGAGCGGTTCTGTGATACCGCGGACTATCCCCTCTCAATCTCGGGCCGTTGCGCTCGGCTTGGCGGAAACTGCCTGATGAGAACCGAGCGTAGTCTACGGAGCGCTCTCTATGCGCAGCATGGGAGCGCCGCCCCTCCGCTCGCGGATCGATGCAGGTGGCGCTGCTTGACACAGGCTCCAGCGGTGAACCCCTACGGCTTGGCTGCAGCGTGTGGGCTTCGTCTTAGCGGCGCGATCCGCTGAAGAGAGGCTGGAAGAACAGTGCGACGTAACAATGCATTTGTACATGCTGCGGCACAAAAGTCAGGCATATTTTTGTTGCTACAGGATCGTAATTTGATATTCTAATGCACAAACCGTGTTTACTTACCTACACCTTATATAACTGAATTTTTAAACTTGCTTTAATAATAGTGTCACTCGACACGGAACCTATTTTTTTGCTTCTGTATGAGATGCGATCAGACCGTATAAAGATAGGGCGCTGAATGGCCGAATATTTTAAACACGAAAAATACATTAAAGCGGCAAATCAATGCGGAAAAATACAATAAAGAAGCCACAAAAAGAACCAGGAATGAATATTGAAAGTGTTACGTAATTCATTATTAATGTTTGCGGTGAGTGAATGACTATGTCGATATCATGACCTTAAATGTTCAATCCAGTGACGGTGGCATCACTGAAAACTTACGAACGACGGCATGTAATGAACAATAATAATACAAGAAACATTTCTTGCAATGTTTACTTAAGAAACATCATACAGTCAACGACGATGTTCTTCCCACCCGATGACTATTTCTCAATGGGCAGAAACTCATTCATATCCTTACGGTAACTATAAAATACGATGTCGCTCGGCTTTGCTCGTATGACCACAGGAGTATCTGCAAGGTGTGCACGATACGTATAGAGAGTTTGATCTGTAGACATTCACGTATTCTCGGAGAAGGTGTTTAATAAATAAAGATGTAAGGAAAAGCAATCACCTTAGTTCGTCCAAAATTGTCGTACGGCACCTAACATGCGGTAATTATTATTTCGTTCTTTACGACTGATGTTTCCATGGTGTTTTGCAAACGTTTATTTCTCTGTTGCAAAATTTAAAGAGAATGGCTTGGAACGACGCTCGGCGAAGCCTCAGTCTGTGGAATACAAACGCTGCATCGTAATCTCTGTCACAAACAAATCGCTTAAAGCGTGTGCTCCTGCGCTCTTTACTATCACCCACATCCTTCGTGACAATTTTCCTAAAAAAAGTAATGAAGAAAGGTTGATTCCAGCAACGTAACGAGCAATAAACAGTAACCTTCGCAACAAACGGGGCCTTAAGGTCTGTTCAGCGTACCTGTAGATGTACAACAGAGCTGTCATTCTAGAACGCCTGGCAATTCTTCAACTGCATTCGTCCGAGTCGAAGATTTTTGTGAAGGCTCTCTTTGCCATTCGTTGTGTGCTTAATACATAACTTGCACGAAGGGCCATTGCACCATGACGTACAACTGGTATGTACTCGCTTTTTTCATATCTACTTCTTTCGTGAACCAAACTGTACTGTTCTTTTCTAGGAGTGCTGTAATCCGAATGCTGCTTACAGTTTTTGTCGCGGTGTGATGAAACCCGGCAGGACATCAGTCGTAACCTTTTTTTTTTTCGCCTTCTTTGCTTCTAGTACAAGGTTCATTTGAAAACTTTGCAGCTTTTACGTTTTTCGTTTTTTTTTTTTGCTTTTGTAGAATTTGCCCACATAAATGGAGAACTTTCCATAGCCTTGAGACGTAGGAGTCTTTAAGCTCTAAGAATCCCAAAGCTTTACGACATTTCCATGTTTCAACATTCGCACTACGCGGTTATCAGTAGTCGCATTCTTTACCGCCACTATAGATAAAAATCCCGAGACACGCGACTTTCCTGACCTTAAAAATATGTCGCTACGTGTACCTCAGGCACAAATATATTTACTACATACTTACGTGCAAAATATGTCAAGATGGCGATATTATAGCAACCATAACCAAACCCTACAGTAAGCACCCCCAGAGCTTACTCTAGACATATGTGGTCAAAGGGGCGTGGTAGGGGCCTTAGTTGTTTTACGTGAATGACGCCTCTTGAAGCTGGCGATAACGCTAATGAAGTGGCGGGGATAACGTTATGCTCTACATCAGTGAGTTGTAACAGCAGACGGTATGCGCCAGCGAAACGCGACAGCAGGTTTTCGGAAAGCCCCACACAGTGGCTGGGGGACGAGAGAAGCACCGCAGAACCCCGAGAAAAGTGCGCTTCTTTGTGGCATGCGAGGTACTTGTGGAAATGCGAGAGATCGTACGAGTTTATTCTGCGTCCTTGAATTCACATTCCACGAAGGCATAAACGAAAGTGCCGTACGGCCTGAGGAATTGGGAATCTAGGAAGTACTCAATTCGAGCTTTTTTGAAAAAACCGTTTGGAGCGAAAGCAAACGTGCAAATTTTTTTCGGCACGCTGAAAGGCAGTGATATCGATGCGCATTCCAGCGAGTGGCATTTCATTCCATCAGGGACAGTATTCATAAGACGAATGCGCAGTCAGCAATTAAGGCGGTATTTTTTATTATTTGAGCTGCTGACGATGAAGTCCTTTCTCAAGAACAAAGTTCTTTGTCAGTCTGTCTGAGCTGTTGACACCGGAACGTTTCTTTCTTTAAAAATTGTACGACCATGTGCCATCGCTGTGCTTTAGATGCACAATATTTTATTGCTTTTGCTGGAATATAAAGCAGAATATCTGCTTTTAATAATTATTTCTGCATATCAACGATATTTTCACTGGTATTGTTTAAACGCTATTCGTGAATGATACGCTGTGCAGTGAATGACTTTGCAACACGACCGTGGCGCGCTGCTCTAAGGTGCGCCTACGTGTGTTTCGATTGAGGAGGCTAAAAAGAGTAATTGATTCCTCATTAGTAGGAATCTACGTGGGTGCAATAATGGTGGCCCCTGCTGCCACACCTCGGCCTAGGATTTTCATCTGGCTCCGTAATGTTTTTCGCTACCCCGTAGGTTGCGTCGAGCTACGGTGTATTGAATAGCAAACCAGACTATTTGTTTGGGTCTGTACACCTATACGCCGACGTGGACTCAACGAAAAACTTATTCGGCAATACTTCAGGACATACAAGTTGCTTCGACGTCTCGGCCCACTGAATTACGAGGTCATCCGGGACGGCATTACGAACTCTCAACGGTGCCGCACGCGGCCTGAAGTCGTCCATGTCATGCGCCTTGAGCCATTTTATAGGCGTTAGCGAACCTGTGGAGTCAACATCTTGCTTTCTTGATTATTACTCTTTCTCTGTGTATGCATTTTTTACCTTCCCTGTTCTGTTTCACAGGGGGACAATGCCACGCGCCCTTTTTCTATTTCCTTGTAACTGACCCGTTACACGTGTAACCACTGCCTTGCGTGCGCCGCGCCGAAAAGATGTACATTTCCGGTTATTTAACGTTGTCCTGTAAGCTTGAGCGCGCCACGAGGACCATCGCACTACATTGGAACTAACTCGACCACCAACGATACGGCTGGAATCTTCGATGCCACATGTATAAATCTCGACGCTGATCAGATTAACGATGATTGACTATTGTTCTCGAGACCATCGTTGCACTGAGTGAGTCATTTCTTTTCTCTGTGGACACACGTTCGCCCTATGAAGTATGCTATCCTTACATGCTGGGGTTCTGCTTGCTTCTCCTTCACATCTACGTGGTAATATGTATTTCTCGCGAACGTCAGCTGTCTACCTGGAAGAAAGATAGCTGAATCAGCTTTAGTAATTATTGCTGGGGATATCCCTCTCTCTCCAAAAGGTTCGCCTAACTACACTTTACAGTGAATATAGTGAACACATGACTTAGTGTAGATCTTACGAATCGAATGTGAAAGACAAGTTTTTTTTTCAGATTTGCCAAACAAGTATTCCACACAGCATCAAGTAAGAAAGATCTGTTTCTACTGAACTCGCAGTCAGATATAACTGAAAGAAAAATGCTTCCAGAGACGAACATAATTAAAGTGGAGCAGATGACGGACGACGTCTTCCTCCACTTGAATCTGTTTCTAAATACCTTGTCTTGCACAATGAATCTCTACAAGTGAGCCAAAGCTTCAGCCGTTCTAAAAATCTGTCCAATATGCAAACAAAGTGAGGCAGCCACGTCGTCCGCCGTTACCTGCTTATGAAAAAAGACTCGTAAAACTGACGTGTTCCGTGGCCATTCACATCGGGATAGCCTGTAACTGTAATGCTGTGCATCTTACTAAATTGAATCGAAATACATTAGGGGTGTGCGAATATTCGAAAATTTCGGATAACAAATCGAACTGCATTATATTTTATTCGAATATCGAATCGAATAGTAGATATTCGAAATGCCGAACATTTTCGAATAGTTTGCGAATATACAGCAGTGACAGAAGAACCCCAAAAGAACGAAACTTTGGAACAGCTAAAAGTAATGTTTGTTCTTTTAATCAGTAAATTACCAATGTCCATGCCACTCAAGTTTTTGCGGGTCTGCCAAGACTATATTTTTTTGCCAGAAGAAGGTGATTTTTCTGAAAATTCCACTCTTACTCAGTTTTCATTGTGCTCTAGCTGCATCGCTTTAATCAGTTCCTGTCTTCATCTAGTATTAAATGAATGTGGGGACTATGTCTGCATTCAGCTTCATGAATAAAAGACGCAGGTGTTGTGTTTGCGAAATTGCTCTTCATCTTTCAAAATTGTTTTTATTCTTTATGTGCCGAGGCGCATTTTGTAATGACAGCATTGCCCGTTTCATTACATCGTTTGCTGTATTCGTGGTGTTCGCTTCGAAATTGTTTAGTATTTACGTCTCAGTCTTATCAAAAGCAGGCGACCGAGTATCATCTTCGTTGCTGTAGTCACCGCTGTATTTCAACATACAGGTACAAAATATTTCAAGGGCCCTGGTCGTTTGCAGTATACTAGCTCACCTCAGTTTTCATTGTTCTTGCATTTTGAGTCGGTTAAAAGCAGGGCTTACACTCTCCTTTCATTGGAGGGGGCCCTCATAACGCGGCAATATACATATATCTTGAAGTAAAGATCGCCTAACAGCGATCTTTTCACCGCAAAACCGATGCTGCTGTGGCCTCAACGGCTCTGCAACGTGCAGATCGTGGGGTGTTGGAACGCGGTGCGAGCTGGCATACCGAAGAATAAACGCAGGATTTTTTAGATGTGAAGCATCTTATAGCGGAGTTCAATCCGGTGGTGGTGGTGGTGGTGGTGGTGTGCGGCGTGACCACCCTTACTGCGCATGCGCATACCCTCTCCACACACCTCCTCTCCACTCCTCCTCTCCACCCCTCCTATCCACTCCCCTCTCCCATTTCCCCCTCCACTCCTCCTCTCCCCACCTCCTCTCCACTACCCCTCTCCCGTTTCCCCTCTCCAATCTTTGAAACGCAGGCTAGACATGCCGAAATTCTCTCCTGCGCAACGCCGCGATGAGCACCAGGGCATGTGCGTACCCTCCCCTTCTCTCTCCTCTCCTACGCTGCCGCCCTGTCGCGCGCCTGTCGACCGCGTTCCCCGCTCGCCCTGTGAGAATTAACGGTCAGGCTAGAGAGAAGACAAGACGCGCGTAGCGTTCCTCTTCGCGTTGCAAGACGCGAGGTCGGTAGCATGCCCAGCGAACGTGCAATTGCTCCGGCTTCGCATCGCCTCATGGTCCCCGTTAGCGGGAAATGGTGCAATTTTTTATATATCGGTCAAGATCCACTTTCGCGGTCGTAATATCTAATTTTTGGCAAAACTGTGATCGTATTAAAGGCTTGAAAATGCATTATTTCCAAAGGATATTGGCCGGGAATAAAAATAAAAACGTATTAGGCTGAAAAACTTATTATGCAGAATCGTATCAACGAGATTCCACTGTGTATATATATGCTACAGATTAAGCGTTAAGACGATGATCACAGTGCAGTGAAGTCAAGTGTCTCTAGAACTGAACAAATGCTTGTGAATGCTACACAAATATATATATTATTCCAAATGTATTTCGGGCATTTATTTAACATTGCAATCAAATCAAGGATTAAATGAAATTATTTTGGGAACAATTTTTCAAAAATAACGCCGGATGTAAAGAAGATATTTGAGCTCAAAGTAAGTAACATTTGTTGACTCACTGGATTCAGATCCTCAGGAACCACAATGCTATACTTTATTTCCACTACCACTTGCCTAGTAAGGTAGGCAAAATACATGCGTTTTTGCAATTACAGCACAGTTTTCATGCACAACTAAAATAAGGAAAACTGAGTGGCAAACTAAATAGACAAAGGTGAACCATTACTGATTCACGAGCAGGTAGCTTCACACTCATGTGCCTCGCGAAACAGTATGCTGTGCCAAGACGCTCTGTCAAACAGGTTGGTGACCCGTGGCTTCAGGAGGCATTGCCCGTGGTGTTCAGTGTCTCAGTGAACTGCATTCAGCAGTACGACGATACCTGTTTTCTTCTCTTTTGCTGACACCCCGTCATACAAAAATTCGTGATTAAGTTATTGTTCGGAAAATTAGAGCATAATTTCCCCGCACAAAGCACTACTGCCAGAAAATTCAACTCCAGCTCTAGGCAAGTGGGTGCCGCAGTGCCACCGTCGGACTGCCGAGAGGGGAACCGGACCCCCCGGGCCCTCTCTGACTTTAAGCCCTAGTTAAAGTAACCGTAATGTTCTTTCGTGAATATTTATGACTGTTTGGTTCAAATAAAGTGTTGTGGAGTTCTAAGAGTTATTATTCCAAAATAGTTCAGCGGAAAATCGCAAGGTAACCCTTCTGCCAACCACTAAGAAGCTTTCTTTCTGAGAAATCCGTATGGATTTTCTTGTGACATCGTGCTACAAACGGG
This sequence comes from Rhipicephalus sanguineus, assembly GCF_013339695.2. Taxonomy (NCBI): domain Eukaryota; kingdom Metazoa; phylum Arthropoda; class Arachnida; order Ixodida; family Ixodidae; genus Rhipicephalus; species Rhipicephalus sanguineus. Next base: position 16,922,575 of record NC_051186.1, read on the forward strand.
TGGTTGTCAATTTTCGTTTCTTCAGTTCTAAGACTGTTTTGAAAATGCTTCTCTTGCGATTCGAAAACTATTCGAACAGTATTCGATTAGTATCCCTATTCGATTCGGTTCCAAAATTCACTATTTGCACACCGCTACAAGATATGTTACACAGCATAGGACGCAATATTTCAGCTACATCGTTTGCGGGACGTCACAATACAACATGACACTGTGGAATCTGTATGTAGCAGTCTGCGCACTGGCTGCAAATGAGAACTTGTAATATAACGTCTTTTCGAAAGATCAATGCTTTTGTCCGCTGTAAAAGTTTTTTTTTGTTGTCGTTGTAGTACACGCCTAACAGTTTTGCAAGAGTTTGTTGACTCTGGTCCTTGTATTCTTTCTGACCGTCATTACAACACGCCTTGACTCGCTCAAATCTGTGCAAACAAAGAAAGTTCCCCCAGTCTTTTCAGAGCTGCGTTTTGTTCCGAACGCAACCAGTGCCTGGGCGTTCGATATCTGGGAGCTAGTGGCCATGAATCAGCCAACACAATACTTGCCAGTGTGTAAATGATTCCTGCTTCCCTACGCCAGGCAGACTGCCACGGCCGAGTGAATATTTATGGGCACTACAGACTCTCTGCAAGAGTTGTCCGTTTTTGCGCGCTGTGGCTCTTCCCTATACACACTTCGGCAGCAAGCAGGCGTTTATGTTTTGCTTATTTTGAGGAGACCAAAGCGGACGAAAAGGTCAGCATTTATTACGAAGAGGGCGTACGCTTGAACTGACACAACTCTGGTACCACGTCATGCAGGGTGCATTAGTGGCTGTTCCCCTTACTCACTGCCTCAGGTCACTGACTTGCTTTTGCGATATGAACTTTATTCGCTTTTCTGGCCACTATTAGGCGTTCGAGTGTGTAGACGATGAAAAAGAGTAACAAATATTCGTTGGCAACAATAAAAATGAAAACCGAACATGCCATTGGTTCGCGAAGGTACATTTCCTGCTTTTCATTCTATTGGCATTGCGTCACCTTCAACCCTCAATCTTTCGCGCAACAATTAAACAGCTGACGAGCTACAGTGCAATCCTCTAGGTCATGTTTTGTAAACACACACATGTAGAGAAATTATGAGTACCAGACCAAAGTTTAACCTCCAGAAGTTATATAAGACTTTGGCTGGCCGATATATTTGAGCACCACGGAAATATATCCATCAGAATAATTCACGCTCCTGCACTTTAAAAGAACAATCATAATTCGGTAATCATCAAATTCAGCCACTGAACACAATCACTTTGTGTGCCTCTTTTGAGCCTCGGTTACGTGATGTGGTATTGTTTCATGTTTCATTCTTGTAAAACGCCATCACATGTCTACACCATGTATGATGCCAAATGTATTTTTTTCACTCCTTGAAATGAAGTTAAACAAACGTGTTAACGTATTCCACGCACAAAAAGCCTGCATTTATGTATTTGGTGGCAATATATTGCTTTTACCAATCTGGCACTACACACCTATGCGGTTTTGACATGATTCTTTTTAAATTTTCTTTCATGTTTCCATTTTTAAACAATAAATATTGTGCAAAGGCTGCTTGAACAAAGAAGCAATGCACTGTCTCAGTGCTCCCATAAACCACACATTAAAGGGAAATACAACTTATTTACTCCCTCTCTTGAAAGCAAACAAAAAGTTTGAGCTTTGTCATGCTGCAGATATCAAACGTATAAAGACCTACGGTCGTCGCACCTCTGAGCGTTATAACAGAAAAAAGTGTGCTTTAAGCTCGCCTGGGCATAGCGTATGGCGAACAGTTGAGCTACGATTTTTAGAAAACATTACACAGTATTCTCGCGGTAATAGTAACATATTGGGTCGCAGTAATTAGCCTAGTATGCGGTAATTATATATATATATATATCCAGCGTACTGCGTATGCTGGAGGTGCGTGCGTAATATGTACGCCAAAATTTTTCTGGTATGTCATATTGCCAAATCAGGATGACTCTTTTTTATTAAGAACCTCGGCAAATTCGTTGCCTGCGCCTCGACCTTCGGCGTTTCTTTGTGAATAGATATATTTTAACGCAACAGGAGTGTGTGTATATATATATATATATATATATATATTATATATATATATGTGTGTGTGTGTGTGTGTGTTGTGTGTGTGTGTGTGTGTGTGTGTGTGTGTGTGTGTGTGTGTGTGTGTGTGTGTGCGCGCGCGTGTGTGTGTGTGTGTGTGTGTGTGTCCCGCAAGACGCGCAACGCGCGTAGCTGGCGTCTCCCACGACGAAACATGGAAGAATCAATGACGAGAAACTTCGAAAAACAGCTCCTGTTGAAAGTTAAAACGCAACACTACATCACAAAGAGAGAGAGAGAGATAAAAGCGAAGGAAAGGCAGGGAGGTTAACCAGGTTGTACCCGGTTTGCTACCCTACGCGGGGGAAGGGGGAAGGGGACAGAAGCCACAGTAAGCCTCCCAGCCTTCTCTCTACCAAGCAAGCTACAGTAGTTCGTTGTAGTTTGAGTAAACTTGTGTTATTGTGTTACGGCAATACATTCTGCAGAAAAGTAACGCAAAAGTAATCGATTAAATTACTGTAATTGCTCAGTTACTTCTGTGGGGCTCTAATTGGCCACTGTAATCAATTGCATTTGAAAGGAAGCAATTGTAATTTCATCTGTTACTTATTTTTTCGTAACGTGCACAAGTATGGTGACAGCAAAGACTCAAGGGCGACGGTGGCAGCAATTTTGCGGTGGATGGTGTCTGGCAAGAGCCCTGTTCAGCGACGACATTACGGCATGACAGTGACGGCAGGGTAACGTAAACAGGCACGCAGCAATGTAATACGTGTGGTAAGGCATGTCCGTCTGGTTGGCTAGAGTCCATGGCATTTGGACCAGTGAACTCAAGCTAATAAAACTCAGGTCAAAGTGAAAGTTCTACTTGTACTTTATTTATCATCTCCTTCAAAATCTGCTCAATTAGTACCATATGAAAGACAAGGCAAGACGAAGCCACTGCGCGAAGATGCGCCGTTTAGAAATGAGAAGAGCGGTCGAAGGAGTGAGTATATTACCTACATAGATCTCGTATTTTATGGCACCGAGCCCCTGTCGCTCAGAAACTCCGCTATAAAAAGTAGGCCTACGTGCCCTTAATTATTGTCCACGCAAATTTGGTAAGGTATTAGGCCGTTCCACCTGCGTTCCGGTGATGTTAGTGCACGATCACTCTTTAGGGGAAACGAGAATGGTAACAGATCAAACGAAAACGTACTTCCCAATTTCTTTATTACATATTACGGCTCACACTAAATATGTTTATTACATTTTGCAAATCGGCGAGTGTATATAGGATGTACGGGTTGATGCAGCACCTGAGATAGAATGTTACTGCATGATCACGATAAGGAGTGGTCGTTAAGTACTTTCGGATATACAGGCAACCTTGACAGTCAGCTCATTTCTTAAGCATTTGTATGTGCATCGCAAACAGTGTGAGCCGTAATATGTAGTGTGAGCCGTAATATGTAATAAAGAAATTGGGAAGTACATTTTCGTTTGATCTGTTACCATTCTGTAACTTAAAGTACGTTGAATGTGCATGCTGTTTTTCGCCCATTCATTCTGTAGCTGGGCGAAGAGGATGTAATAAGAGATCCGGTATAATCGCGCTTTTCAGGTGACTATTTCGGATATACAGGCAACCTTGACAGTCAGTTCATTTCTTAAGTATTTGTATGTGCATCGCAAACAGGAATACAATAAATGACGCAGGCAAGACACGAAGTTCATAATATATTGCTTAGAGGTGACAAATAATCATAAAGAACCAGGCTCTCAATAAGAGACAGAATATTTAATGCAGGTGTGCAGCGTGGCGTATATTCGCAACATCGATACCACCGCACCCGTAAATCAAAGCTGTGAACTTCGCAGCGCGCACGTGCAAATCACCGCAGAAAACGGCATGTGAGATGTGTTTTCGCCAGGCGGCATGTTTTGCGTATGTTTTCTTTATTGGTGAAGTAGCGAAACGCTTTCATTTTCACGCTTGATTTCCTGCCCATGACGCGACAAGCTGAACAAAACATAGCACGCTGTCTTTCAAATTGCTATCGGCTGAATGCGCGGCACTATTTTCACATCATACAATTCGAAAACGCTCTCCAACCGACGCAGAGAATGATTGCAGCAGTAAATACATGTGGGGAAGCACACAGAATATACTGCTATAAAGAAAAGGAGAGCTGTAAGGTACGCGCAATGCGTATTCTATTTAGGCTTTCTACGTGCCTTACGTGTTGTATTTCTGAAGCTTCGCCTAATCTATTATGAAGTTTTCGTAACAGAAGGATTCTTTGTAAAGTGTGCATTACGCTCAATATAACAATAATTGAATCGTTGGTGTTTTACCTCCGAAAACCACGATATGATCATGAAAGACGCTGTGGGGGAGGGCCTCTGAATCACCTGGGGCTCTTTCATGCGCAGGTAAATCAAAGCACACGGGCCTCTAGCCTTCCGCTTCCATCGAAATGCGGCCGCCGCGGCCGCGATTACATCCCGCGACCTTCGGTTCAGCAGTCGTGCACCATAAGTACTAGACCATCGTTGCAGGTGGTAAGAAAACACGAAGCACGAACACTTGTAAAGGCGGAAAGAATAGCGCTAACACCTGACGAAGGAAGGTGACACAAGGACGCGCGCTGACTGCCAAATGAAAATTTTATTGACGTAACCAAGCGTATACAGATACAAAAAGGCATGAAAAAATTAGGTTAGAATATTAAGCACGTTCGCGCCGTCAGATAGCTACTATAGCTACTTCCTTGTATAACAGATCAAGTGACGGAACCCTTACACATTGCTCGCCCCTTTGGTATAGCAAAGGCCTCGAAGATCTCACTCTCGCGCCTTTGCCGGTAGCGCTTTAGGAGGGTGACGTCAGCCAGTATGGGGCTGCCTGCATTCCTGGCACAATGTGTGGCAAGATTACCTCCTACACCAGTCTTCAATGAATTGGCGTGTTCCAAAAGGCGCTCGTTGATGCACCGCCCAGTCTCTCCCACGTACACTCTGCCGCATGAACATATGATTTCATACACAACACATGTGGCGCTCTCGATGAAGGGCTTGGCGTGGTTCTACAAACAGGTTGCTCTGCTTCTTCCAATTTCCCATGTCAGACAGCTTCGAGGTCGCTAAAAACACTACACGGACTCCGGCACGTCCAGCCGCCTTCTTGACCCGATGTCACAACCCGTGTGCGTAGGTAATGACTGCTGCATTGCGGTTCGGCTCCCTTTCTTTTAAATGCGGAGCATTTCGTAGTCGCACCTGCGGCGTCGGACGCCGTCCACACTCCCACTGCGCATGCTCGGCTCGTCTCGTGCCGGCAGCAAGCCTCTCCTCTCCCTCCCTTCCATGCTCGGCTGGTCTCGTGCCGGCAGCATGCCTCTCCTCTCCCTCCTTCCCTCCTCTCCGTCCCTCCCTCCTCTGGATCGAACGCGGGCGGTGTGTATATAAGCAGTGGAGCGCGCGTTCGGAATTCAGTCAAGGGCGTCTTTACTTGGCTTTCTCTTGACTTGACGCTTTGCTTGACTCGAGTAGATGCGATAGAAGCAACAGTACCTTCAATCAGCCTCCCACCACTCGTTGAAGGAAACGTTACCCCACCCTCACCATCGTCGGCGTCAACAAGAGAAAGCAACGCAGAAGACAAGGCTGCGAATAGACGAGCATACGACGCTGAACGCAAGCGTTTGAAGCGAACTGCGGACCCGGAAATTCGTGCACGAGAAGCTGCTGCAAGACGGCAACGACGGGCTGCGGATCCTTCACTCGGGGAACGAGAAGCAGCTGCGAAACGGCAACGACGGGCTGTGGATCCTGAACGTCGTGCTCGAGAAGCAGCAACCGTTCGTGAACGTCGAGCAGCCGATCCATCACTCGGGCAGCGCGACGCTTCTGCGAAACCCAGTTACGCAACATTCACGCGATACCCCCACCACTCTGCGACGCCTTCACTCGAGTCCCCCCCGTGGGAAGATGCGGGCGACATTTTTTTTCATTACGACGACCCTGCACCTCCGTCAGTAGCATTTTAACCAACGACACCAGCAGATGACGGGGGAATTCAGCAGCAAACAGCCTCTCAGTTGGGCTTGAAAAAGCAGGCTGCACATTCTGTGCGCAGGAGCGGAATATAGCATTCCTCATGACGGACAGGGCTATGGTTCTTTTTACAGGCTCCGAGTGTGCGGAGCTGAAGGCCGAAATGCGCTTATTTGATTGGGGCGAATGTTCCCAGCAGACGTGGTCGGGTTGAAAGTGCGGGACGAGATCAGGAAACCTTATACTGTTACCGGAGCACAATTCATCGGTGAATGTGAAAGAACCAAGAGTGAACTCGAAGGTCCCGATGATCTTTCGAGCTTTCTCCCTCAAAGCCCCCAATGGAGACTTAAAAAAGACTAGAGAATCGTCCAGAAAGCGGAACACACGAGCCAACACACGGGCCAACAGAAGATCACTAAGAACGGCACCATGCATGAGCTAATACACACGCCTGTCTTTTACGTAGTAGGTGCCGTCGTACGCTACAAGGGAAGAGCACAGATAGAAGTGAAGCAACTCAAGAAACACCTTCTGTTGGTGCCACAGTAGTTCCGGAAACGCACTTCTGAACAGGAGCCAGAAGTTCTTCGTGCGGAAGGGAATAGTATATGTCCTTTACAAGCACGAACAGGACGAGCACGTTTGGCTGGCTCAAACGTTTCAAGAACGTGGGGACTTCAGGCGGACTCCTGACCAGGAAAGGGTCTCTAACTGGTCGTGCCGAAAGGGACGACTGCAGGTTCCCACCTTTCGCTACCACATACCTGTCTCCAAGCGATTGGTGCGGAAAGGGCACGCTTCCTTATGCGTTTTCGCAGAGAAAAATATCCCCATACCTTCCCACTTCTTAACTGCCCCCACCAGGCGGCTTAAACCTTTTTCACTCTACTATAGCTTCAAGGCATTCTTCTTGAGGCGACAGGGCCGGTCTTCAGCCTTGTGTTCGTGCTGTTTCTTCCACTTTTAAAGCTATGTACCAACTAGCCGGCCTTTCGCCGCTTCTTCAGTGAAAAAAACTGGTTTCCACACATAGGCAAGAACATAATAATTAAAGGGCCCCTCAATACCCGATGTTCAAAGACGAGGGAGTTGATTCCTCCTCGCCTTGGCTGCCCTTTCTACAGGCGTATTCTCTCCCTCACCACTTATTTCTTAAAAGCATTTGTACCATGTGACCACTACGCGTTGAGCCTAGCAGAATTTTGCGCTTGTCGGCTACGGGCTCTTATCTCCGTTTGAGCAGTCGGAATTAAAGCAAATGAACTGAAATCGGTTGATTGCGCACGATAGCCATGCGAGGCAAGAAAGAACGGATGGGCGGCTGGATGGCAAAGCACTGCAAAAGACAATTCACACCTTATATTTCGCGTACATGGACCAATCGAGAGCATGTGCTATATAGACGTCACGGCAATCACTGTTCTGCGTCGCGAAGTGCGCCAGAAAGACGAGAAACGTAGAAGAGAATACTGCGCTCGTTGATTTTTTTTGTATTTTCAGAGGCTGGTGAGGGGCCCTTTAAAACGGCAAAGGATATTTTTACAAAGACTACTAAATACGGAAATACACAAAGGAAGAAATAATTCAATATGGCTGAACAGTTCTGATTGTGCAACTCAAAACCCATGAAAAACCCAAAACAGTGTCTCATAAGTTAAGCCGTGCTGACATTGTCTTCGAAGGGCGATGGGTTGGTGCTCGTTCTCGCGTTCGTGAGAGGAGGGCCGTGGCTGTGGTGGGACAGCTGTTTAAGTGGAAGCGTACGACGGCTCACGGATGCGCAACCCTGGGCTGCGCTTGTCCACGTTGCAACCAGGCTACACCCAAGCAGCCGATCTGGCCTTCGGCCTCGGCAATCACGGTAGCAGGAGCTGTTTCGTAGCAGCGCACTCGACCTGCCCCCCGGGCGTCTTCGTAACTTGTGACGCGTAAACGTTCGTGTAGTTCTGTGCGTGGGTTCGCATTTTCTCCTTTTATTTTATTTTCTCGTGTTTTTTTTTCGATGACCTTGCCTCCGTCACTTCAAACTGTCTCGCATTCGTTTTTGTCTTCCTAAAAAGAAACAACTTCCATGCCCTCCTCAGAAAAATATGAAAAAAAAAAACAATGCACTGCCTATTGTGCACAACGCGCTTCATTAAACTCAAAAGGACCGAGTTCTTTTCATCCTCTATATCTGCCTCGGTGAGCACTGCGGGACCTGCAAGACAACCACACACGTTTGTGCGTTCGTCCACTCCATGCCCCGCAGCCTCCGGAGGCTCTGGGGAGCTCACCGTTTGTGGCTTTGACCGTCATTTGAGTACTTTGGGTTAGCCGTAACAACACGCTGACTCTATTGGAAAGCGCGCTCCACTGTTCCCTGGTGTTTTCGAGGATTTGTTTCTGCGCGGAAGCATTTTAGTTGCACACTCGTTACGGCCGTGATTCGGGCTTGCTTGTGCAGCACTATCGAGCACACCCTTTCCCGTGCTCCTGGCGAGCTCGGTGACTAGAAATTATCACTTATCCGAAACTTCGCTTTTGCTGACCATTATACAAGACTTTGTAGTGCTTTTTGTGGAAGCGTATTGAGTGTAGATTGATTTGCCGAAACCGCTACCTCTGTGGCATCCCCTTATGTTTCTATTCTTTCATTGGCCGGCCATTGAGTATCCAATAGTCCCGGAATGATGACATCCATTAAGAGAGGACTTATCGCCAACTCCTGCGGGGTGCCAAGTGCGGGTTATTCTGACACTTGTACCATGTTTGTCTGAAATGTAACCATCCTTTCTCTGAAAAACCTCCCGAGAAGAACGAAAATGTTTCGAGAGCAGCCATGTTCCCGCCCGACAGTTAATGGTAACGGGTGTCATCCGAACCGAATGCACCTTTAAAATCTAAAACTTATGAACTGTATAACTGCTAGAGTTTCAGTTTGATGCACTAGTTTTGGATGGTGAACGAAGTTCTCAGTAAAATTTATTTTTGTGTTGTATTTCCATATCTGTTTTGTTTAATGAATGAGCACTCCGGCGTATGGCCTCAATGAGAGGCCGGCAGTAGCCCTGAAATAAATGGAGAAATTATATTGTTGGTACGTTTTGAAGTTTACGTATAGCCAACAGTCGTTTAATGCGCACAGGGCGACATCCCTCTACCCGTGTGTAAAGCAATATTGGTACGTGCGAGTGAGCGAAATATTGAATTCAATACTCTCGGTCCTTAAGATGACGAGTCTTTGAAAGGTCTGCCGGGTATTAAAATATATACTCTGCCTTTTTTCCAATCATTCGAAAAAATATTCGAAGGTTTATTGCCGTATCGAAAATGACGGGAAAAAATCCGGGATGATATTGAAATAGTGCGTTAAAACTGGAAAAGTGATGTCCTGTAATCCAGGAGCCTATCCAGATTTCGCAACTGCCATCGCAGTTTCCACCGCTTCATTCGTGAAACAGCCATCGTCACAGAGTGACACCGGCAGTTGGTCTGCTATCTTTCTGATTTTTTTTTGTGTTCTTCCTTGTCGGTGTCGGGATTAAATTCCGAAGTTTGTGCTCTCAGAAGTAAGTTTGCCGACGGCAAAGAGTCGTTAGTCAAATCTCCTTCCCGTGTCCTTAATAAACGAAGCGTGACGCATGGCCTTAACCTTTTGAAGGCTTCTTTGAACGGTGCATCAAAAATACTATTTTTTTGAGCACTCAGCTGATTACCGTCGAAGTGCTGATTGTTGTGCCTGAGCTATATTTTTTCTATATGCGCACCTGTTAGATGACAAAATCGCCTTCAAGTGCGCACGTATATCCGGACATGTGGCCCCTTGAAATATTTTTCTCATATTTCTGTCATTTTTCCTTTATTACTTCCTTCAAATATCAACCATGAACATGAAGCGTGTTGTCCTGTTCTGGCAATCCGCAAATTCTTCATATAATTGTATTCGTATATATTGAGCGTATATCAAACCCTGAATGGATTGCAACCAATTTTCGTTTATTAAAGCTTCCATAAATTTGCGTTCACCTTGGAGTGCAAGCTTCTTTTTTTTGCGAGATTTGACGTGGAACTACATGAGAACTACACAGACTATATGAGTCTATGTTCAGATTGTACGGCATCCACCAATCTTAACCTGCTGATAACATCTTAGAGCAACCAATTGTTACGTCCATCCAACTTGTGACGTAATCAGTTTCATACGTTTGATCGGACTTAGGGTTGTTGAACACATAAAGTCCGCATGGAAGTATCAGTCGCATGAGTCACGCCCCAGGTGAGGCTGAACCGTCTTTTTCGCCAGTCTAGATGCTTGGCACTAGTCTCCTGGTGCGATTATGTTGTCCGAGCGAGGAGTTTCTAGGTACACTCTAAGCCAAAAATGGAAAAAACGAGAGTAACTGCCGGTTTTAGTCCTAAAGACCAACTGTTACTCCCCAAAAAGACCAACTGGAACAAGATGGCTGACATGGCTCAAGTTGGGGGAGTAAGCGTTTAGGGTTAGGTTGGAAGGGAGCAACAGAAGGACGAACGGCAACAGTTTCTCTCGGCGCACAACCGCTGCTCTCCTGCAGGACGCACCCTGTATCGGTCGATGCATGGGCCACATTTTCTTGCGGGCTGGCATAAGGAAACTAGTTTTTGTAAACTGAACAGAGAGATACGCACGCTAATAGGGACATTTGGTTTGTACGTGAACTTTTTAATGTTACAGTGTTACCGGAACACATGTTTTAGAAAGGTTTTACCTCCCCGTACGTAAACGGATACCTTTACGTTTGAATAAACCATGAAATGTTGATGATAACGGCATTTAAAGTATATTTAATTTATATAAGATTGTATAACCGCTGCAGGGGTTTTTAGCGTAGAATACCTGGTTATCCGACGATGGTGTCGCCATCCTGTGACGCTTCGTGGAACCATAGTCGTGGACACGTTTGTTTTCGCCTAGTGTTTTAGAGGGAAAAAATGATTGAAAAGGTAACTCATTCGTAATAATGCCGCGGCAAGGCATTTACACCAGAAGTGGAACGCACGATGTTTCTGAAATAACAATTTTTTGCTTGCCTGCTTCATCTTGTTCCCGCTAGATGGCGTCACCTACCCAGCCTGTCGGGGTATTTATGTCAAGGCTTCTCACGTTTTTACCGCTTCGGTATTCTAATTCTAGGTCACTCTAGTGACTCTAGCCGCTGAAACAAAGTGATCGCAATTACCGCTCGCACTTCGGCTTATTTTTACTCGGCGGCCTGGAGCCTCGGCAAAGCGGGTATCGCGAGTAGCCGCGAACGAATGTGGATTTTCGAGATAGGGCCGTAAACGTAAAGCCAATCCGGAGAGTAGTTCACGTTCCGTAAAGGCCCGCGTATGCGCAGATTCGTTCCGGCAACTCGTAACACGGTAACGTAAGCTAAAAGCCCACAATACAAGCTAAAATCGCCCAATAAAAGGCATGGTTGCACTAGAACGCCAGCACCTGAAGCTGTTGTCGTCGCAAGTCAAATGGCGTGTTTGCGTATAACATTTGGCATAAATATATAGCCTGAGAGTGTGGCAATAAAATGCGAAGCTTCACGCGACTCCGCGTATACTTCGCGACAAACAAGCGGTTGAGAGAAGTACACAGTTGATAGACTTTACATTTGCGGTTTTATGCTGACATCGAGACTGACAGCGAGCTAACGCCGCTGCCTCCCCTACCCCCTCATCTCTACCTTGTCACTGGCTGATTTTGGCGGGAGGACAGTTATCGCAATCGGGTCCGGTAGTTTGGATTTGTGTTTAATCTCAGAGCAAACGGACGTTATCAGCTCGGGCGGTGTTGTCTTTTCAAAGGGGAGGCGACTCTTCCGCAAAAAATAATATTATTAATATTGATATTAATAATAACAATGATAATGAAGAAGAAAACACACCTCCGGGCAAAAAAGAAAAAACTGGCCTTTTAGCTAGCGCAAAGGCAGCACGGCAAAGCCTGTGTTTTCGCGAGAGACTCATTGCCTTGACGTTGCTCTATTCTCTTTCGAACGTCACCACTGGTTCTGCACGCCTATACTCATTTCACTAACATGTCAGAACGCGCAACGACCCGTCGGTACCTACATAACCCCGTTTCCTTTCAGACGGCGCCGTAGCGTTTGGTGGCGCAGTGGTTAGCGTGCGCGCATGGCGATTAAGTGGTCGCGAGTTCGAATCCTGTGTGTTTGTTGCGAATTTTCTGAAATTTCTTTCTGAACGAGATGTCTGTGTATCATTTGTACATCCAAACAAATATGTGTATGAACTTCAATGTGCTCTAGAAGTTAATCAAAAACGAATTTTTTTTCGGCCCAAGAAGAAACTAAGGAGTAACGGGAAGGAGCATCCGTTGCTCCCTTGAGGAGCATCAGAAAGGAGTAACAGTTAGTCCTCAAGGAGAGCAACGGTTCGTCCCCTTGCCGTTGCTCCTTTTAGGAGAGTAATGGGAGTGGCAATGCACTTGCTCCCTCAAAGGAGGAACCCCTATACCCCCGTTGCTCTGTTTTGGCTTAGAGTGTAGTCACCATAACCTAGTGCTGCTGTATGTCCTTGTCAGGTGGCGCGTATTCCACTCATAGTACAATTCGAGGGTTGGCGCTGCGATTCATATGGTGACAATATAATAGGTAAGCAAACGTAAGCAAACGTATGCCTCATGGATTTTTTCTCCCTCGCAAATCTAATGTTCCTAAGTGGTATTGTCGGTATGTGATTTCCCATTACGCATGAATTACAAACAATGACAAATGCAACGGTGATTCGTTGTACTGTTTGAACCAGAGCCTCTGTCGCCAATTATGAACGATCAAGATTCGTTTGTATACAAGGTGAGTTTAAATTAGAAGTGATTGAAAGTTTAGTTTCATTTCGCGAATATATAGAACGCCTCTAAGTAATTCTAGAAAATGCGTACGAGCCGTTAAAAAAAGGATCTGTTTCAGTCTGGGAAAACCGCGCAATAAGGGATCGGAGCGCCATCCACCGAACTGCAGCGACACCATTTTTTCGTTGGTTGCTGCACACCCACACTGAGGGCACTACATGGTATCGTGAGTATTTAGATATGACCCACTCTACACACGATTGACTGACTTCAATGCAGTTATGCTCCACTGTACTTGGCCTTACGTAACGTTAGAGGAGCGCGCTGTAGAATGTAACTGCACAAATACTAGAGAGCTGACAATAAGCGACAAACGACGACATTAGCCACCGCGTGTGTTCCAGGAAAATGAACGAGGTGACGAAGAAATGCGATGGTTAAAATTGGACGAAATTTACACGCTGAAAATTCACGGGATCGAAAGAAATCGATAGACTGTGATTACAAAACTCTAATCTTAATGACAGAAAGGTAATAACAGGAGAATAATAAAACGAACACAAAACGAGGGAATAGACTCGCACAAATCAGCGCGTACCTTTCACGCCAGCCTGCGCAAAAGGAAAATGAATAATAAAACCCAGTGCGCCAGGGAGGCAAACGCAATGCTTGGAAAGAGCTTATCGGATCGGTCGTCATAATCAGTTCTCGCGCGATCTTTCGCAATGCGCTCTACAAGTACAGAGCAGTTCCTATCTCCCGTGGGATGACCTTCCGCATTATGATCGACGCCCCTGTACGGCACACAACACACGACCGAATCGCCCATTCGGGGTTCGCACTCTTCAGTCAAGTGTTGGGCCGCGCATTTCGTGCAAACCACTCGCAACGCGTCCACCTACACGAGACAGAAGCGGCGCGCAATATGCGCAGGTAGAAACGTGAACATCCTTCATAACTGAAACCGACGCACATCGAACGAATAACTGGCCTTTTTGTCATGAGCGCTTTCAGGACGCGCGGCGCAACTTGAAGCGCATGCATGCAGTTTCCTCCTCTCTCCTTATACCTCCTCCTGACTTTAGTTAGGGCCCGCTCACGCTAGCGGCAAGCCTGCCGCAAAGGCGCGGTGCCGCAGAACGTCCGCCGTCGCCGCACGCGCGAGTGCTGTCCTACTTGCACGGCAAGCTTCCCCGGCAAGCCTCCGAAAAACATGGCCGCACTGCTAAAAGTGGTTGTCGTCCACCTCGAATCTATCAAGTGGCCGCCGTGCGCTCTGTAGCGTGTAAGCTCCGAAGTGATGTTTCCATTTGCTTTAGATTCATGTCCTTAAGCTTCGACAGCAAAGTATTCGTACCGATTCGGCCCCGTTTTGGAGAGCCATACTCAAATAATTGATGCTGTAGGCTTAGGGAGTCAAGACGGGCGCTTCCGAATGCTCGGAGGACATAGATTACGCGTTTGTTAGTTGTTTCTAATCCTCCATAGCTGGCGCCACTTGACCTGCCGCCAGCTTGGGGACACTTTATTTGGTTTTACGGGATGCCTTTTTTTAATATCGGACTGACTGAAACTCTCTACTGACTGCTGGAATCATGCCTGGCAACGACACGGACGACATCCGCAATTCTAGCGTGAAAAGCGCAGAAAAAAAAGCAAGCAGCTTGAAGCGTCCCGCGCCAGACACACACGACGCGGAAAGCCGAAAGCAGACGACGCGGCGCGCCGTAGTCATGGCAACCGCTCCTCCGTCGCTGATTGGCCACGTCGCTCTGCGGCAGACGGAGGACGGCGAGAAAATGGGTCTCGGACCTATTCCTGCGAACGGCAAAGAACGGCTGACGTGCGCGAACGAAATCGCTTGCGCACGGCAGCCTGAGAACGTCAAACGGCGAGCTGCCGTGCCGCCAGCGTGAGCGGTCCCTTATCGAGGTATGTAGGTTTGTCCTGATTTCTGTTCCTATTCCTCTGTGCGATTACAGAAACCATGGGCAAATTCTTAAGATTCAGTGCTACAGTATCCCCGCTGCGTTGCAACCCATGTTCTAGTTTCCCGTCTCATGATGGTCGTCAAGCTCGCTCCAGGGTAACAGATGCTACTTCGAAATTTACTAATGCGAATTACCGAAACTTAATTAATATACTGTAAAAGTCAATTTCGATGTATGCATGTATGCAGCACAATATCAGAAATATAAGGACGATTCATCAAGAGCTAGCGCACTAGTTACTAGTTACGCACTAGCTTCTTCCTTCTGGTCATAGGCGTGCGCACAGGGGGGAGGGGGGCGCCTGCTCCCGTAATCACCTAAGGGGGGGGCGCAAGATCTGCCCTATACATTGACTTAGTAGGGTGGGGGGGCGCTGCAATGAACCCCCCCCCCCCCCCCCCCCACGATGGGGAACGCTGCGCACGCCTATGTTTCTAGTTATAACATTTACCTATTGATCAGAAGCGAAAAGGTGAGGCTTCTTGAGCCATATCACGAAAGAAATAAAGATAGACAACATCAAAATACAGGTTTGCTGTGGCAGCTAGCCGTTCGTCTTGAAATTGCAGGGAGAATCAACCCGCAGGAAAGGGAAGAAAATCTTAGGCGCCACACGAACTATCAGCTGCGTATTTTAATGACAGAAACAAATGTACACGCGCTAAAAAACATCCGGTAGTAAAGAGAGCAGGAGACGCTGTTCACGCGTACCATATTGGTGTAATTCGAGGAAATTTAACTCAGCGGCATAAATAATAATAATAATAATAATATCTGGGGTTTAACGTCTCAAAACCACGATATGATTATGAGAGACGCCGTAGTGGAGGGCTCCGGAAATTTTTGACCACCTGGGGTTCTTTAACGTGCACCTAAATCTAAGTACACGGGCCTCAAACATTTCCGCCTCCATCGGAAATGCAGCCGCCGCGGCCGGGATTCGATCCCGCGACCTTCGGGTCAGCAGTCGAGCGCCATAACCACTAGACCACCGTGGCGGGGCAACTCAGCGGCATAGGCAATATTGGAAGTCCTCGCTACAGTCAGTAGATGCAATGTTGGAATTATACAGAACACACTTTCTTGGGTTTCTTAGATATAGTCTGCCTGTACAAACCAACACCTGCAAGACAAATATTCGCGTTCTACAGGCTACACAAGCACAGGCACTCAGAGTTTGCCTAGGTCTGCCCAAATGTGCGCCAACAGAGGCGACTATTGCCATCGCCAAGGATCTACCGATACAAACGCACATTGCGTTAGAAGCCTTGAGAGCTCACATCAGGCATTTTGCTCGAGCTCCTAACCACCACCTGGAAAA
Source organism: Rhipicephalus sanguineus (assembly GCF_013339695.2). Taxonomy (NCBI): domain Eukaryota; kingdom Metazoa; phylum Arthropoda; class Arachnida; order Ixodida; family Ixodidae; genus Rhipicephalus; species Rhipicephalus sanguineus. The sequence goes on from NC_051186.1 coordinate 16,938,841, forward strand.
CACTGCCCCCAGAAAGACCGCTAGCATCATACTGCGCAACAATCTGGAGCTACTCCGCCAACCTACCGTCAGGGTTCAGCCCCGCATCCAAACCATCGATACCACCTTGGTGTTTGGTTCGTCCTGCAGTGCACCTCAGTGTACCAGGAATCAACAAAAAAATCTGATTTGTCATCGCCTGTCCTGAAACAGCTATCTCTGCTTCTACTGCACGAGAAATACACCGACCACATACATGTTTACACCGACGGCTCAACGACCATCCGTGATTCGTCCGGGGCAGTAGTTGTCCCAGCGAAAGGTGTAACTGTTAGCTTTAAGACCGACCACCCAACAGCATCAATGGCTGCTGAACTGATAGCTCTTCGCGCTGCACTTTGTGTTATCAATCGCGAACAACCGCAGCGATGGTCAATTTTTAGTGACTCCAAAGCAGCCCTACAAACTCTCTTGTCAGCCCTGCGGCGTGGACCATATGATCAACTGGTATTCGAGATAAGACACCTCATTCATACGTCATTCGAGAAGGGACACCAAGTGACATTTCAATGGTTGCCAAGTCACTGCGGCGTGCTTGGCAACGAACATGCCGATAATGCTGCTCGGTCAGCTTTGCAAGGCGACAAGGAAGAGGCTATACCCCTTTCAAGGTCTGATGCTGCTGCCATGCTTCGAAGGATCGCAAAGAATATTTGGCACTCAACACTGAATACCTCTTCCAAGATTCTGGTATCCTCCCCGTCAAGAGGCACTTCGTATACAGGGTGGCCAGTTTCTCTAACATAATCTCTCCACCGTCTTTCAACAGGTCTGATGTTACCTGATCCTCACCAGCTGCTTTGCCTCTTTGCATTCCCTTTAGGGCTTTCTTTACTTCTCCTGTCAATACTGGTGGGATGTCAGATTCCTCTGCGCTATTACTCCTTCTTACGTTATCATCCTGAATGGCTCGGCTGCTGTACAGATCTCTGTAGAACTCTTCCGCTACCTCAACTATTCTATCCATATTGTTTGTGACCTTGCCTTCCTTATCCCTTAATGCATACATCTGATTTTTGCCTATGCACAGTTTTGTCTTCATAGCTTTGAGGCTTCTTCCGTTCTTTAGAGCATGCTGAATTCTCTCCATATTATACTTTCTTATGTCGGCTACTTTACGCCTATTGATTAACTTCGAAAGCTCCGCCAGCTCTATTTTGTCTGTTGCATTTGAGGCTTTCATAGCTTGACGTTTCTTAATGAGGTTTTTCGTCTCTTGGGATAGCTTACCAGTGTCCTGTCTAACAACTGTACCCCCGACTTCCACTGCACACTCCTTGATGATACTAGTCAGATTATCATTCATTGCGCCAACGCTAAGGTCGGTTTCCTCGGTTAAAGCCGCGTACCTATTCTGAAGTGAAACTCTGAATTCCACAACTTTCCCTCTCAGAGCTAGTTCATTAATCGGCTTCCTGCGTATCAGTTTCTGCCGTTCCTTCCTCACGTAAAGTTGAATTCTAGATCTTACCATTCTATGGTCAGTGCATCGGATCTTGTTAACTACTTCCACATCGTGTACAATGCCCGGGTGGCCGCACATTATGAAGTCTATTTCATTTTTAGTTTCGCCATTAGGACTCCTCCATGTCCACTTACGAGTAGCCCGTTTTCTGTAGAAGGTATTCAAGATGCGTAAATTATTGCGTTCTGCAAACTCCACTAGTAACTCCCCTCTGGCGTTTCTAGAGCCGATGCCATATTCCCCAACTGCATGATCTCCAGCCTGCTTCTTGCCTACCTTTGCATTAAAGTCGCCCATCAGTACAGTATACTGTGTCTTTACCTTACTCATTGCTGATTCTACGTCTTCGTAGAAGCGTTCAACCATTTGATCATCGTGGCTGGATGTAGGCGCGTAGGCCTGTACCACCTTCATCTTGTACCTCTTATTAAACTTAATTACGATACATATCACCCTCTCATTAATGCTATAGTATTCCTCTATATTGCCAGCTATGTCTTTATGAATAAGGAGCCCCACTCCTAGTTCTCTTCTGTCAGCTAAGCCACGATAGCATAGGACGTGTCCGTTCTTCAGCACTGTATAAGCCTCCTGTGGCCTCCTAACTCACTGAGCCCTATTACATCCCATTTAACACCCTCCAATTCCTCGAATAGTACAGCTAGACTCGCCTCACTAGATAAAGTTCTAGCGTTATACGTAGCCAAATTCAGATTCCAATGGCGGCCTGTCAGGGGACGTCAAAGACCTGAAAAATTACAGGCCCATAAGCTTACTGTCGGTTGTCTACAAGCTATTTACAAAAGTAATTGCTAGCAGAATTAATACGACATTGGAGTTCAATCAACCAAGGGACCAGGCAGGATTTCGTACAGGATTCTCAACAATAGACCATATTCATACTATCAATCAGGTGATAGAGAAATGCGCGGAATACAACCAACCCCTATACATAGCCTTCATAGATTACGAGAAGGCATTTGATTCGGTGGAGACATCAGCAGTCATGCAGGCACTGCGGAATCAAGGCATCGACGAAGCCTATATAAACATGGAAGAAATCTACAGCGGATCCACAGCCACTATAGTCCTCCATAAAGAAAGCGACAGAATCCCAATAAAGAAGGGCGTACGGCAGGGAGACACGATCTCTCCAATGTTATTCACCGCGTGTTTACAGGAGGTTTTCAGGGCCCTAGATTGGGAAGAGCTAGGGATAAGAGTTAATGGAGAGTATCTCAGTAACCTACGATTCGCTGATGACATTGCATTGATGAGTAACGCGGGAGACGAATTGCAGCTCATGATTACTGAACTGGATACGGAAAGTAGAAGAGTAGGTCTGAAAATTAATCTGCATAAAACTAAAGTAATGTGGAACAATCTTGGTAGGGAACAGCGCTTTGCGATAGGTGGCGAGACACTGGAAGTTGTAAAGGAGTACGTCTACTTAGGACAGGTAGTAACCGCGGAGCCGAACCATGAGAGTGAAATAACTAGAAGAATAAGGATGGGTTGGGGCTCATTCGGCAAGCATTATCAAATCATGAATGGTAATCTACCACTATCCCTCAAGAGGAAGGTATATAACAGCTGCATCTTACCGGTACTTACCTACGGAGCAGAAACCTGGAGACTTACAAAGAGGGTTCAACTTAAATTGAGGACGACGCAGCGAGCGATGGAAAGGAAAATGATAGGTGTAACCTTAAGAGACAGGAAGAGAGCAGAGTGGGTCAGGGAACAAACGGGGGTTAATGACATCATAGTTGAAATCAAGAAGAAGAAATGGATATGGGCCGGGCACGTAGCACGTCGGCAGGATAACCGGTGGTCATTAAGGGTAACTGACTGGATTCCAAGAGATGGCAAACGCGTGAGGGGGAGACAGAAAATTAGGTGGGTAGATGAGATTAAGAAGTTTGCGGGTATTACGTGGCAGCAGAAAGCACAGGACCGGGTTGATTGGCGGAACATGGGAGAGGCCTTTGCCCTGCAGTGGGCGTAGACAGGCTGATGATGAAGATGACTGAATACCTCAAGAAGCCAAAACTATCAGCAACACCACCTCAACGAGTTGTGGCGACTTCAACTACCATCTGGACTCCGCCGAAGAGAGGCCACTCTGCTATGCCGCTTATGGCTAAGAGTGGCTTTCACGAAGTCATATTCGTTTCGAATAGGGATGGCCGACAACGCTCTTTGCGACGCCTGCGGCTCCGAGGAGACCTTGCAGCATATCTTCTGCGACTGTCCTCGCTACGACGCGCAGAGACGATCCCTCATGTTCGCTAGCGCTCGTCTTCACAACAGACCGTTGACACTAGAAACAATTCTCCAATGTCATCCTGATAAGTCATAGATAATTCAAGCAACCAAGGCATTGCTCAAATTCCTAAGGACAACAGACTTACACGAGCGGCTGTAGACCTTTTAATGATGCCGCATACCGCAAAAGACTGCCGCTCTGCGCGGTGAAGTTACGTGTGTGCGTGTGTGTTCCCCTCTCTTTCTCCCTTTCTTTACTCTTCTTTCAATCTCCCCCATCTCTTCCCCCTGTGCAAGGTAGCATACCGGTTATGCCAACCTGGTTAACATCCCTGTCTTTCCTCTCTCCCGTTTTCCTTCCTTCCTTCCTCGCTACAGACATAGGAGTATGACTCGCTGAAGTATTGCCCGCGTCGCATCGACGATATTTCAGCTAGATAACTTCAGAAACTCCAATTTACACGCTGTTCAGACGTCCACTTAGCTTTTTCTGGCCAGCATAGATTTGCAAAAACTGAAGTGAAGGTCGGAGTACAAGGGGATTGATGCCAGGCAGTAATAAAAATAAGAGGCCCATTATCATCATTCTGTACTTCACACTGTGGCATATCCTGTGAAGACTTCGTAGCAAGGTACGGGAGAAATATCGCATTTTTGCTGAAGGACGAGCTTGTTAGGCTATTTGCGCCGCTAAAGGAGGAGGTAGAAGGCCAAGGGCAAAAGCAGTTACGGGTGTACAATGCAGCACAACGAATCATCGGCTGAGTCAGTGTGGCAAAGGGTTTGTGTATCACACTGTGTAATATTAGGGAAGTTTTATGTCGGGTAAGCGGCTCACTGTCCGAACAACGCCATAATCGACCACAACGCTTCTTTGAGGGCGTAGCCATGTTTAATCTCATCGTTACGTGATAATAAATGGGGCAAACCGCGAGCGTTTGCAAAAACCATAGGCTACGCGAGATTACGCAATGAAGCGAGAAATGGAAAAAAAGGCATGCTTTATAGGCAAATCGGGTGAAAATGCATTGCGAGACGCAAACTATTGCCCTGTGTGCCACTAAGTGAACCAATAGGTAACGTGAACTAATATCTTTCCTTCTACCATCTTCTTTAGGCTACAGCTTTTCCAGCGAGTTTGCATCTGTTTGTACCTTCAGTAAAACAGTGAGTCGGCAGTTGCCGCTGTGTCTGTTTCCTTTCGTGTGATCGTTGAGAGAGACAGAGAAAGCTGTTTAATGAAAAAGAGAGAATGTGTGATCGATGATCTTCTGCACAATCTGATTTACTCCTTTCGAAGCAAGGAACGTTGACACGCTCCGCAGTTCCACACTGAACATGGAGGACAGGTGCTAGGTCAAGCGTTATCACTCACCCAGGTGCAATGATAATAAAAAAAAGACGCGAAATATACAGGTTGTTTAAGTATAATACGCTATGATCTCCGACAACGTTTTATGTGAATATATGCTTTGTCCCTATCATTGTACATTCATATACATTTCTTTAGGTTACTGCAAAGTAGTTGATTTCGTTCGAAGATTTAGAAAGGACGTAGTTGTTCCCAAATTGTGATCGTTGTGATCCTGTTACTTTGTACTTTGCTCTTAGGTGAATTTTGTGTTACTGCTTAATAAAGCTTGTCGTTGAAAATTTTTCTTTCATTGTGCTAAATTGATTATTTAAAGGGACACTAAAGGGAAACAATGAATTGGTTTAGATTGATAAAGTGTGCCCGGGGAACTCTTGTGTAGTTTATTTCACCACCATAGGTTTATTATTGGAGGATAAAACCAAGGTCAAAGTTTCATTTTTAAATTTCGCGCCGAACTTTGTAATTCGTGACTTAAAAGGTTTCAAAGAGCATTTAACGTATTTTGGCGCCACTGGCACGACGAAATTTCCACAAGCTCGTTATGTCAAGTCTCTGGCCCCTTCAGAGGACAATGTACTTCGATTTAACCGATTAGGAACTACGTAGGCCCAAGCAGGCGGCGTCAAAAATATGTGACGTCACGGCAAATGGTGCGGGAATTCCAAGGTGGCGTCGCCACCAGTATTTTCTTTTTGCACGTTTTCTCGCTTATTAAGTGTCTTGTCGCAGCAAGCGTGGTGTTTTTGGTATGACTACTTTACTAATGCGAGAGAAATCGTTTTGCTCTTTAGTGTCCCTTTAATACATTCTGTAAGCTAGTGTTCGGCTGCTGACCCGAAAGACGCATGTTCCGTCAAAGAGGCGGCGGTCGTATTTTGATGAACGCGAACATCCTAGTGGCCTATGCATTTTGATTTAGGCGACGTTGTAGAACTAGGTGTTCGAAATTTCTAGAGCCCTATACTGAAGTCTACCTCATCAACATATGATTGTTTGGGCACGTAAAACTCTAAAATTTCTATCATGATATGAACCTTGTTATGTCACGCATATGACAGGCTGGTGTGCTGTGAAATAATCGAATTTTCACTTAGTATGCTTGACTGCCAACCAAGTGTGTTGCAAAAACACAACGTGAACAGCAAAACTATTGCCAGTTTCACGTGGTGTGGCGCCTTTCCCTGCACTAGGTGGCCGCTCAACAAGCATATCGCACAGCGCCCCGTTCGGGAGGTATTAACTGCAATGCCAGGCAGGCGGTGCAGCGTTATGCTTAGCACTTTTACGGACACTCAAGAATCAGCGAGAAAGGCGTTTAAAGGAGAATGGTACGGAGAACCTGATTCATTGGATTGCAGCTCAGGGAAGAGGAGTTCCAAGCTCATTGGGCAGGCTAAAGAACTAGGGTGAAAAAGTCTATATGCAGTTGCGAAATTTACGAACGCATTGCGGGCTTCGCGGATGTAATTATAATTTTGTAATTTAGCGTTCGCACTCACTTCGCTGAAAAGCCTACACACACACACACACATGTGTATATATATATATATATATATATATATATATATATACACATATATAAATACTGTACAGAAGCACTAGAAGGCGCTCAAGAGGACGGCCCATTACAGCGTTCTAATGTGCAGAAGCATTAGAACGCTGTAATGGGCCGTCCTCTTGAGCGCCTTCTAGTGGGTCGCCCTCTTCGCCTCTTCTCGGAGAGCACGCTCCTCGTGCTCTTGCTCGTGAGAGTCTGCGAGTCTGCGCTCTGTCGTTACTGTCGTCGCTGCGCATCGTCGCCATTGATCCCGCCGTCAATAAACGCCTTTACAATATATATATATATATATATATATATATATATATATATATATATATATATATATATATATATATATATATATATATATGGGCTATTATACAACTAAAGGCCAATTGTTCCCACAAAAATAAATATTCTTTAGTAAAAATATTTATTGGTGGGAATAGTTTAGTACAAACGTACTTCACTTTTCTACATATTCACCGTTGACTTTTAAGCACTTTTCATACCGCTGCACAAGTTTACTTAGTCTCTCCGCGCGGAAGTTCGCCGCCTGTGATTTTTTTGCTTCTTTATTTGGTCGGTAAGCATTTTCGGTACCCAACTTGCACACTCTTCAGTTACAATCGTGCAAATTGTAGTGCGGCGGACAAGAGGAAATTCATCCGACAGAACACTAACTCTCCGTCGTCGATCTAATCGCAGTTCGCGGCTCACATGTAGGACAGTTTCATTGGTCTGGATTCTGGGCCTCTCACTCCGCTCTTCGTCGTGCACATTTGTGTTGCCATTTGTGAAGTGTGGACACCATTATCTGACCTTTCCTTCATAATCACTTTACGCCATAAACTAGGCACCATTCCCTATAAATTTGAGAAACTGATGAATCTTTTGCATGCAAAATTTGAATTACAGCTCACAACAGGCGGGAGCTACAGTTTTCGAAGACATTTTCGTTTGCATTCCCCGACAAACAGATGACTCATGACAGGAACAGTAACTACAGTTTCTTTGGGACGAATTACCAGAATGCGCTGCACATTGTGACGTGTAATATTTAATTAGTAGCACAAGGCCCTTACTTTTCGGATAACCCTCGTATAGATCGTTGCATCGGGTGAGAAGGACCGTACTGGCAACCAGCGCTTTCCTCCTTTCTGGCTTGTGAGCGATGGCGCAAAGTGCGCGGGCTGGTGCTTGGATTAGTGTCGTTTTCGAACAATTTTTGCGTGTTTTAGGTCGACCTACGGATTTTGTTCTCTTTTATTGCGATGTCAGCCAGCGAAAGCTCAACAGGAAACCATTGTGCCGTTTTTAGTTGTTCTAACAACTATAAAAAGGAAACTGCTGTCAGAATAAGTATGCGACGTGCATCAGCTAACGCGGGGTGTGTGCGGCTGCGAACTCTTCAAGGCACACCGTTTGTGTTACGTTACGCTTTATAAATCGGCAAGTGCCGGAATATATCCGTAATACCCAGCGTTCCACGCAGTCAAAGGTCGATCGGATATGGCCAGATTTGCGAACAAACATAAGCGGTCAAGTACGGCCCTGTCCGGTAAAGAAATCTAAATGGCACTCGAGTAGCCACCTGAGTTGTTTTCACTTCGTTTTATTATTATATTCTAATATGATGTGTTTGGTCTAACAATTAGCTTCGTAGCTCGGCTCAAGACGGTGATCGCTGCAGTTGATGTAGCCAGTATTAGCAAGGACGAGAAATCCCTGACATCGCAGCGGGGTAACCGATATCATACATTTAATTACTGCTCCGTACCAGCCTTTTACAACCCGAACATTCAGTGAACGCTACATCAAAAGGACGTGGCGAGACCTTTGTCGTGAGGTTACAACTTCCGTAAGACAGCGGGGTGTATCCTATACGATGAGCCATATGAAAGCCGAAGAGTAAAAAAAAAGGAGTTCTGTCACTTTGTTTGTAGAACAGCTACCTCAGGAAGACACATTTTTACGTGGTCAATCACTGCGTCCCACAAGTCGCGCACTGATATACAACATAGTTAACTCTCGTCTAAGCGCGATACAAAAACCACGTTGTTACGTTTGTGTAGTGTTCTTTGAACTGCCAATTCTGCTGCTTAGCTTTGCGAACGACAGCAATAATTTCGCAAGAACAGTACATCTGATATACGAAGTTAAAAAAAAAGCGAATCACCTCCAATGCCGATCAAAATATCGAGCCCAGGAGCGCGAGAAAAAAGAAAAAGAAGCGCGCCGACATGTGAACATCAGCATCCTTTTTATGTACCAGCACATCCCTGTAAACAGCTCTAACTTCGTCCATACAGGTGGGCAACAAACGAGCGAGTAATAAGCGGTCATTTGAAAATTGACGAACAAGATAGGCAACTGTTTCTGAGCAACGAACCGATGCAGTGCCATGAAATCGAGACTGCGTGTTCACGCACGACCTTATGTACGAGCAGTAGCCGCTGCGACAGCATAAACAGACCATGAGTGAAAAAAAAAAAACTAACTAAAAGATTACAGTCCAAGAAAAAAATTACAGCATATCCACGGAGTGAATGATGATGAGTGGGCGAAGCTGCGGAGGTTCATCGGTAAACCGTGAATCTTCCGTGAATTCTGCCCAGTACATCATCACCGACGTCAGATCGGGCGCGTTTATACTAAAGGTTCGATGAGTTATGACGACTTGCAGCTCACTTTAATTTTACATGTACGCTGTGAATTTTCATTGTTTAGAAAACCATTGCTTTAGAAAACATCTGGCGTCTTTCGTTAAGCAGCTGGCGTCTTTTCGTTTTGCTTTAGAAACATCTGGCGTTCTTTCGTTTTGCTTTTAGAAAACATCTGGCGTCTTTCGTTGGTTTATCAACAGCGTTTTGAACAAATATTTATTGTTTAGTCACGCACAGGAGAATCTCACCAGGCACTACCTTGGAGGTAAACAATGGCTGCTAATGGGAATGAGAGACAGAAGAAGTCGGCTTTTAGCTAACACTTACACTTCTACTTCTACTAACGTTTCCTACTGGAACATGCCAATGGCTGCTAATGGGGAATGAATGACAGAAGAATTCGGCTTTAGTTAACGCGCACGCTGTGAATTTTTTATTGTTCAACAACGCACAGGAAAAATCTCCCACCGGCACCACCTTGGAGGCCAAGATCTGGTACTAGCGTTACGACTGGTTACGCACTACGACTACGACAACTACGAGGGACGAACGGGTGCCCCTTTAAGGAGCTTCGCCCCTAAAAAATTCATTGTATACCCGAAGAGTGGCGGAACTTGCTTGCCATGCTAGAACGAGTCGAAATATTTGCTTTTTTTTTCAATAGACAGTGCCGAAAATATATGACATGGACCACTTGCGACAAGCTCGCGCCGCGGTATATTAACAACATCAATGACCATCAAGAGATCAAACCTTTTCAGGACGTCTCACAGACTCATTTCCATGTAGACCGCATCTCTTGATACAAAATTTAGCTCGCCAGAACGAAAAAAAATCACAGCATATCCACGGGGTGAATGATGATGAGTGGGGCGAAGCTACGGAGGGAATCATCTGTAAACCGTGAAACTCTTCCGTGAAATGCGCCCAGTACATAATATAAAGAGTGTGAAACATCGTGTATATATTAAACATCAAACTTTTATTGTACTGTTGGTTTACGTGGTCCCTTCATTACCACTTGTGATCGGTGAAATGCAAGGAAGAAGTCCGCTCCCGAGCGAAAGAGCGCCAAGAGCGACCGCATTCCCCGCTCGCCCTGTGCGAATTAAAGGCAAGGCTAGAGGGAAGACAGGACGCGCGTTCCACGACGCGAGGTCGGTAGCATGCCCAACGAAAGCCAACGGAACGCGATCGTGCAAGTGCTCCGGCTTCGCATCGCCTCATGGTTCCATTTAGCGTCCCAAAACCAAATATATTGCTCAAGGTGTGCCTTGCGTTTTTCGTAGAAATAATTTCTTTATCATGTACATTAAGACGAAAAGTTGAAAGCTCACTAGAGTGTATCGCCCGCAAAGTATGTCTTTTAGTGTGATTTAACTCTCGTACGGCAGGGTCCTCGCGCCGTTGCCGGTCCACCTCGCCCGTTGACGATCGGGCGAGGTGGCTACATACAACTACTACTACTACACTTTAAGAAAAACATCTGGCGTTCTTTCGTTCTGCTTTTACAAAACATCTGGCGTCTTTCGTTGGTTTATTTCATCAATCAACGGCGTTTTGAACAAAATTTTTATTGTTTAATCACGCACAGGAGAAATCTCACCAGGCACTACCTTGGAGGTAAACAATGGCTGCTAATGGGAATGAGAGACAGAAGAAGTCGGCTTTTAGCTAACACTTACACTTCTACTTCTACTAACGTTTCCTACTGGAACATGCCAATGGCTGCTAATGGGGAATGAGAGACAGAAGAATTCGGCTTTTAGTTAACGCGCACGCTGCGAATTTTTTATTGTTCAACAACGCACAGGAGAAATCTCCCACCGGCACCACCTTGGAGGTCAAAGCGTAAGACTTGTTACGGACTACTACGACGATGACGACTACGAGGGACGAACGGGTGCCGCCTTAAGGAGCTTCGCCCCTAAAAACCGACTGCAACTGCAGCCACACGCACGCCTTCATACAAACCCGGAGCTTCGAACATGCCAGTGGGTTGTCAGACCAGAGACAGAGCCGCCCGCTAGGCAATATGGCGGCGCCCACGAAAACAGGTCTATATATATATATATATATATATATATATATATATATATATAATATATATATATATATAGAGTCAGAAGAAGGACTCACGTACGAAATGTAGTTTTATTAACGTTTCGGCTGGTGGGGCAGCCTTCGTCAGAATGAATATACTGCCTCTGGCAGACACTATTTATAAGTGTGTAGCACAATCAAACGTGCTTAGGTGTAACACAGGAGCAACAGGTGCAACACAATCAAAACGTGCATCGGAAGAAACATGTGCAACACAGTAAAACGTGTATGGAGTGCAACACAACAGGTGCAACACAAAAAAACGTTCACCGAGAGCAACAGGTGCAAAAATGTGTATCCAGATCAACAGGTACAATGGTGCAACGCAATAAAACGTGCATCGAGTGCAACACAACAGGTGCAACACAAAAAAAAAACGTTCATCTAGAGCAACAGGTGCAAAAAGGTGCATCCAGAGCAACAGGTGCAAGAATGTGTATCCAGATCAACAGGTACAATGGTGCAACGCAATAAAACGTGCATCGAGTGCAACACAACAGGTGCAACACAAAAAAATAAAAGAAAAAACCGTTCATCGAGACCAACCGGTGCAAAAATGTGCATCCAGAGCAGCAGGTACAATGATGCTGAGCATCGAGGGCTACAGGTGTCATTCGCAGTGCGAGCAACACCTGTTAATGGGTGGAACGCTGTGAATAACAATAGGAACGCGCTGCGCGAGAACAACAAGTGGTGGGCGCATGGTGGACACAATACTCTGAATAACAATAGGAGCGTGCTACGCATCGAGGCGCATAAAACTGTGAATAACAATAGGAATGTGCTGCGCATTGAGAACAGCAAGTGAAGAGCGCATGGTGAATACAATACAGTTGATAGGCAAAAGGAATAGGCCCCGCCACGGTGGTCTAGTGGTTATGGCACTCGACTGCTGACCCGAAGGTCGCGGGATCGAATCCCGGCCGCGGCGGCTGCATATTCGATGGAGGCGAAAATGTTTGAGGCCCGTGTACTTAGATTTAGGTGCACGTTAAAGAACCCCAGGTGGTCGAAACTTCCGGAGCCCTCCACTACGGCGTCTCTCATAATCAAATCGTGGTTTTGGGACGTTAAACCCCAGATATTATTATTATATTAAGGCAAAAGGAATAGGAACAAGGACGAGTTCGTGCCAGCAATGAGGTGTGCACTGTACACTAGGCAAGTATGCTAGCCAACCTACCCGCGTTCTCGTTTAAGCCGCAAGAAACCGTGTTGAACTTGTGAATTAAAAATGACTCGCGCATTTCGCGTTTATAATGTGACGTAAATCCTGAGTCCAATATAGTCGCCGTAAATGATTCAAAGGTGTGCCCCGTGCTGGCGACGTGTCTAGATATCGGCAAATGAAGCATGGAGTGCACATGCGCTTTGTGGTTGTTGAAACGGTAGCTAAATGCATTTTCGGTTTGACCGATATACTGCAACTTGCAGATGGAGCACTCAAGCAAATAAACCACATTATCTGTCTCACACGAAAAATCGCCACGAATTTTCAAGCTAAAACCATTGGCGGTGCTTTTAGCCACAGTGGTGGTCGTCATCTGAGTGCATACTTTGCATCGAGGTTTGTGACATGGATGGAAACCAGCGTGTGGAATGTAGTTGTTTCGAACTTTGGTGGACGTGAGGATATCCTGCAGATTACTGCAATGTCGATACACGGCGCGGGGTGGCTCGGGAAAAACTTTCTTTAAATGCTCGCTTTGAGTCAGCATGTTGTAATGTTTCCTCAGAATTGCTGCCACAATGGGCGCTGAGGCTCTATGCGTGAGGACAAGGTTAGCGCTATCGAGGCTACGGGGACGTCTCTCGGCGTTGATAGGCGTTTTACGGTCAAGCTTGTCTGCGCGTGCCACAGCGTCATCAATAATCTGAGCGGGGTACTTCAGTTTTAGAAGGGAAACACGTAGTTTATCGCAGCTAGCACTGAAGTCTGCCTGCTCCGAGCAAATGCGTTTAAAACGGACTGCTTGAGTATATGGGATGCTTGATTTACAATGTTTAAGGTGACTACTGTTGAAATGAAGATATTGCTGTCGATCAGTAGGCTTCTGATAAAGCTTAGTCAATAGGTTCCCGTTCGTCAGGCTTACAGTGACGTCAAGGAAGTTAATAGTTTCCGCCGAGTAGGTGTGCGTGAAGGATATGGATGGGTGAACGTTATTAAAATCCGATATAAATGCGCGAAGTTGAGATTCACCATGTGGCCAACCAAATAAAAAAGATGTCGTCAATGAACATCTTGTAGCATAGCGGTTTTAAATGGCGACTGCGTAAAAATTGCTCTTCAAGCCTCCCCATAAATATGTTTGCATAGTTCAGTCCAAACTTAGTTCCCATAGAAGTGCCGCTAACCTGTAGGTAGTGGACTTCGTTAAACACGAAATTGTACAGCTGGAGAATCATTTCAAGTAGTGTCGCTAGGGTAGGGCTGTCTATTGGTTTATCGCCGGAAAATTTGTCGTACGTCTCAACAACCGCCAAGATGCCGTCCGAATAAGGGATGTTTGTGTACAGGGACGATACGTCCAGTGTTACAAGGAAGGAAACATTAGGCACGGTAATCTCATTAATTGCCGACAAAAAGTGGTTCGTGTCCCTCACGAAAGACTGAAATGTTGCAGGAATGAGACGAATTAGCGAGTCAACATAACAAGACAGGTTTTCTGTCACCGTTCCGTTAGCTGAAACAATGGGGCGGCCGGGATTGTTTGGCTTATGAATTTTTGGCAGCATATAAAATCGGCCTGTAGATGGACTTAGAGGGACCAGTGTTGTGGCTGCCTTATCACAAATTTTTTTTATCTCTGAAGAGTACAGTAATCTTCTCTTTCAAAATTCTTTTAAAGTCCTTTGTTGGGTCTGCATCAAGTCGCCTATAAAATGTACGATCATTAAGCTGCCTTCGAGCCTCCTCAATATAGTCCGCTGTGTTCATAACCACAATGGCACCCTCCTTATCAGCTGGCTTGATAGTGATGTCGGTACGCTTTCTTAATGTTTCGACAGCCTTCAGATCTTCTTGTCACATATTACGATGGGACGGAGTTTTCTGCTTGTATGCTTGAATGACATCGCGCTGAATAGCCTCAATATATAAGTCAAGATATTTGTCACGTTGCGAGGGTGGTGTCCAGTGTTTAGATGACGGCAGTGCCAAGGAACTGTCACCAGTAGCAGCTCTATCATGAAAAAACACCGTCAACCTTAGATTGCGCGCAAAATTGTCGAAGTCGGTAAGTAGCTGGAATTCATCGAAGTGTCCCGTTGCAGGGCAAAAATTTAAACCGCGCAATAATACATTCACTTCATCATTGGACAGAACACAGCTCGATATGTTAACAACGTTTGAAACATCACTGGAACACGCCGTACTTTGGAAGCGGGAGGGCGCCCTACTGAAATTTTTCAGGAGTTGCACAGGTGTGCAATCAGACATCACGCCGTCCCGGCGCAACTTCTTACATTTGACAGCAGATATTTCATTACGTTTCCTTTCCTTGAATGTGCACAGCGAGTTCACCTCTTGGGCAGTAAGCTCGAATCGATTGCAGAGCTGTTTCTCTTCGTTCATTAGGGACCTCAAACATGACCGGTAGTGATTGGCAATAACGCGTACTAGTTCTAGTGAGGCCTTCTGTAAGGTCACTTGCCACCTTTTTGCATGATTGTTTGACAGATTACATGTGGCAGGGCGTAGGGAAAGACTGAGACCTCTAGGTGGAATAG
Organism: Rhipicephalus sanguineus; assembly: GCF_013339695.2. NCBI lineage: Eukaryota > Metazoa > Arthropoda > Arachnida > Ixodida > Ixodidae > Rhipicephalus > Rhipicephalus sanguineus. The sequence continues at coordinate 16,954,029 of NC_051186.1, forward strand.
AAGCAGCAAGGTAAGCTTCTAGAGTGGAAGCGTGCAGTTAATAACGAAGACGTTTTTCGACTTTCTTTCTTATTTTTTGAAATCCCTTAGAACAGACGATTGAGGCACAGTTATCACTGTTGTGCGCTGAAACTAGTCAGTTGTCCGAGTTGCCTTTTGCAGCATCAGAATATTTTTTTCGAAGTGGGTACCTTTGCTGAGCAGTAGGATCAACCCCGCCGTCGTAGTAGGAGCTCCCAGAGTGGTGGCAGCGTCGACAGTAGCAGTTTGTGCCGGTGTGGCCGCAGGACGTCCCCTGCGTTGTTGGGAGCCCCGGCTCAGGGTGGACGGGACGTCGACTATATATATATATATATATATATATATATATATATATATATATATATATATATATTTATATATATATTGAGTGGAGGAATCGCAGGCACAGTTGCGCAACAGTCTTTCCTTCGTTTATATGAAGCCAGTGAGTTGGAAGCGCGAGTTGCTACGTATTTTTACGAAACCTTCGCGTCTCGCCAAAACGAATCAGATTTCTCGTGTCACGGAGGGCCCGGTTTGTTCACTGATGCAGGAAACATGCAAAGTCGTAGTGTTCCTTTCTTGCCAGCGCGTTAACACTGAGGCTAGCACAGTCGAACAAGCGAGCGACAGCTTAGTGCTGCCATTTTGTCTTCTACTAACTCTCCTCGAGATTCACCCCCGTGTAGAGTAGCAGGCTAGAGCATAATATCGCTCAGGCCGACCTCTCTGCCTTTCTGTAAATAAACCTCTCTCTCTCTCTCCTCGAGATGACGCTTCTGAATTCCGCTTGGTGGCGCGACAGTCTATGGGCATTGCGAATAGTGTCCATTGAAGAACCCAGCAAAGTCCAAGCCCGACCTGCCCCGAACCCGCCACCTCCAACCCGGGCCCGCCCCAAACCCGGAGCTTCAGGCCCGAGCCCGGCCCGGGCCCGCCGTGAGAACTACTTTACCCGCCCGTAGGTCCGAGCCCGTGCAGTGCTCTACCCCAGAACGACGCTTTTGTTTGAAATTGCTTCGGAAAAAAACACTAGAGAATGCCATGTAGTGGAGTGCCGGGTGAGGCATGCACTGAGAACCGAAGCGAGGCTAGCAATTGAGTAGGCAATGCGCACAGGGCCCCATTACGCTATCGCTTTCTACTCTACAAGGAGAAGCTGAAGCGTCCTGCGTTTTTTTTTGAAGCAAAGTAGAATTTGAGGTCAGCGACTAATGATTTTTTATGAAAGCCATCTTTCTCAGGAAGCGCCTCCTTAGTGTCTTTAAATACAAAACACTAGTAGCACATACTAAAACATGTGTGCGCGTTAAGACGGCACCACGCGTTAGGCAAACATTTTATTAGACTGTCGGTCAAGTAGGTGTAAAGTGGGGCGCGACGATTATTGAAAACGACATTGTCAGGAGGTAGGTTGTTCGCGGTAGCTAATAGAATTTATGGCAAGCAATTCGTCCTTACGCTGGTAAACTAGGAAACTCGGAGCTCGGATACACGATTTACCTGAGGCGACACATCAAATGATTGATTATACGTCGATATCCTACTAAGTAAAAATATAACGAGGCTAAGAGTATTTCATCCCTTTTAAAATACGAACACGAATGTAAAAAAGCTTTGTCACCAAAAATTACATGATTCTTATTGAACGACAGCACGTTGCAAATCATCTCATATTGCGTAGCGTGGCAATTTTTTATGCTAGTTTTCAAAGGCGCCGTATTGAAATTATAATCACCATAGGAAAGGCTAGTACCACAGCGTTCGGTTTGACCTCATAAGCCTACAACGCTACGTAGCTACTCCATCTCTATCGCCACGCAGAGGGCGCCACTAGACACAAACCCTCGTGTAGCGAGCTCTCTTAGCTTTAGTTCTGTCGTGGGCTTCCAGAAGTCCCAGCGACCAAGAGGGTTCTTTTGTTTGCGTGCTGGCATTGCGTCTGGCTTTAGGCACAGCGGCAACTGCTCATTCTTCGCCTGGTCCCAGGGATGCACAAGGACAAGGTTGATTGTTTTGGACAGAGCGAGCTCTGCGACACGGCGCCATGTTCCGCCGCATATACACAGCTTGAAGCATATGACTACGTTGCCGTTCGCATCACGGCGGAGCCTGGCGTGCACGCGGAGCACGCAGCCGGCGAATTTTGAGCTGTCACTGCGCAGGAACAATTCTTCTCCGCACGCAAGACCGGTGTCGGAGCCAACTAGTCCCGTGATGTAGCAGAAAACAAAGCCAGTCGGAGATACAGCAGCGACAGCCTTCTCATCCGCATCTTGTTTGTCCATGGTGTCCCGTACTTTCACTTTGCGCAGGTGTTTCATGTTCTTCGCCGACGGAGATGACACGAACTCCGTGGATAGTGTCTTGTTGTGATGTACCTGAGTGATCGAGGTACTCATTACTCCGCTGGATGTCGTCTCTGGTGACACGCTTGTTTCCGCGGAAGAGGCGGCGTCGCTGGCATTTTCGGCAGCCCTCGTTATCATTGATTCCACTTTTTCCAGGAGTTTTTTCTCAGATAAGCTGCTATGCGTCTTTCTGTCTCCTTTCGCTATCTTTGACGGGTTGGCGTTGCGAGTCTCGTCATGGCGGTCCTGTTTGGTCGATGCCGCGGTTCCATGGCTTGTCTTTATTATCGAGGACTGCGCAGATGGTAGAGCACTGTTACTGCTGGAGGACGAACGATCTGATGCTTCACGCTTCTGCTGACTTGGTTTTCGGATGCCAGCGGTAGCGAAAGTTTTATCTCTTGCGGTATCAGCCGAAGATGACTTACGAGCTTCATCCTTATAATCTTTCGTGGCTGAGGAACTGACCACACTATCAGCCGACAGAGATTTGCGGTTGAGGACCGAACTGCAGGACACATCCCAGTAGGCACGCCCGTCTTCATTTGCGGATACTACCTTGCGCACACCGCTGCAATCTTGGAAGAAGTGGCTCAAAGCAGTACGCTGTATAATGTCGAGCCCGCAGCGTGGGCACTGCACGTTCTTTTGTTTGCAGTGGTGCAGGAAATGGTCTTCTAGCTGTGCCAGATGAGCCACAAACGTACAGCCGTGGGTCGCGTTCGGGCAGCGCGCCTGCAGCTGGTTGACGCCGCCGTGACCAGAGTCCAGCGTCTCGATCATGCCGTCCGCGAAGGGTATCTGGTCCAAGGGGCATAGCCGTTGCCCGTCTACAAACCTCTCGAAGCACAGCGGGCAAAACACATGGCAACACCGCGTGATCCTCTTGGGAAATGCGGCTATCACGCCGCACAATGTACAGCTATATACGTAGGGGACGCTCTCCACGAAGACTAGTGGCCGCCACTCCAAGGTACCACCAAAGCCGCTCAGCTGTCGTTCCGGTTCGCCGTGCTTGATCTCGCCCATTGCGTGTGCTACGGCAAAAGCATAGGCTTGGCAATTCTCTGCTGTCCAGTAGCTGACCTTTGCGAGGAGCACTTGGAATGTTTGATGCGAACGTCTATGGCCTTTACACGACGACTTCGCGAAATGATCGGGCGCCTTTTGCGGGATGAGTAATTGCTGGATCTTGAATGAAAGGTCCGACCCACTACTCGATGTAGCCCAGAATTTCGGGGACGTAGGAACAACAGGAAAATAATGTAGTAAAATTACTTGGCCGAGCCATAAAGCAGCCATGAATAAATAAATTGAGTGTCTTTTTAGACAACACAGATATATTACAAAAATAATAAAGTAAAGAACCTGGCTCCTTTGCAATGAGGCGTAAATGATTTGTCGATGCTAGACTTACCGGAAAGATCATGAAGAAAAAATTAATAATTGCAATTTCATTATCATTTTGAGGGCACTGCTGCGGCAAAGTTGCAGGGCGTGAAAATTGAAGGCATCTACAATATTATTCTTAGATATCGAAATAAGTGCACGCAATTTAAGATATTGATCATCGCTTAGAGGGCCGATATCGAAACCGAACGTGTCGAATGCGGAGAAAGGGGGAAAATGTGCGTTTTGTCGGGACGGAACTTCCAGTGACGTGGAAGTGACCAACCTTGAATGGATAATAATAATATCTGGGGTTTAACGTCCCAAAACCACGATCTGATTATGAGAGACGTCCAACCTTGAATGGAGGCACGTGGCTGCAGTATCTTCTTGTGAAAACCGGCAAGTCTTCTTAGTTTGCAATAGCGTTCCGTCTTGCTTAACTTATATGCTATATGTTCTGGCCTATATCTTTATTCTTAAGGAATGAAAAAGGCATATGATGTACTACCATAAGTAACTTATAATTCATTTCTTTGAATACTTTTGAGTTATTAAACAGCAATATTATGCCATATTTTTTCTTTGTATGCATCTTACAAAACTTGTTATAACTCCAACTGCCTTTTCAAGGGTTTTTTGGCTCAATCGAGCTGTCGGCAGGGCTTTTGGATATTAGAACTCTCCAGAGTAATTGTTTCTTTTGGGAAAACAATTATCTCATTGAATAAGTGATTGCTGCCTCTCTCTTTCAGCTGCGCGCCGTAAAACCGCGATTACCAACTTTTCCTTTCGTTGTCCAGCGTAAAAGCTTGGAGGGCACTTGAGCGTTGCCTTCAAGATTGGAACGCGATAGCATAATCGGGCCCCATTCGCATCGCCTTCTCCCTCGCTAGAAAACGCTCGGGCAGGCTCCACACCGTAACGAGTGTTCTGCGCCTATTGGAGTCCAATGAAATAGCTTTACGATACATTGGTCTACGATTGTGCATTTCGTTCCCCACAATCGCCGACTACCTATGCATGCAACAATTTTGTGCAAAAGGGGAACGCCACCAGCTCTGCAGCTACCTCAGTCTTCGCACCACGAGTGCAGAGCTGCCCTACCTTTTTTAACCCTCGTCTGTCTCCAGGGCCCCTGCACAAGATATGCGTGTTATGCTTATCCAGAGGTACACAAACCAAACGCATTGGGGAAATGGCGGAAAAGGGCAGCCCAACAATAGGAACCGCGGAGCGTCGAGTCACGTGACATTAACGTGACATTGAGCTCCCAATCACGTGACATTAAGCTCCAAAACGGACGTTAAAAATCACGTGATACATAGCCATTTCCGCAGTAAGTGTGGATTGTGACGGTATTTTACAACGTTTCTGAAAGCTGGCGGCAAAACTATATCATTTGCCTCCTTTTACCCTAACATGACCTGTTAACAACACCCTATGTTGCGCTAGTTGGTGCATACCTACTTGATAGACGTAGCGCAAAGTCACAAAGGAGCACAACAAACGAAGGGACAGGTGACGTGGACTACATTCTGTGCCTTCTTTTTAACGGCGAAGCTGTTAGACGTGTCGGTCGACGGGCCTGCGCTTCGCTGTGCCAAGCTTCACGTGCAAACTTCCCTTAGCCCTTAAGTAAGCGCGGCGTTACGCGGTGAAAAATCAAAATATTCATTAGAGAAAGTTCGTTCTCTATTCTAACGATGCTTCGCGCGGTTGTTGGAAGAGCAGCTCGAGATATACAAAATTAAATAGCATAAGTGCACTCACACGTACCATATTTACACGGTTGTAAGTTGACTCGAATGTAGGTCACCCCCAAGCTTCACGCGACTTAGTGCAAACTTCCCGCATTTTTTCTCGTCATTCGTAACATTGCGCCCCGCCTTTCAAATATGACGTGGTAACATTATCCAGCGAGAGAGTTTTCAAAGGTCATGAGCCGCAAAACTTCCAATATCGCCTAGCTTTTGTTTACTGTGCAGGAATGCGAGAGACACAAGAACAGAAGACTAGGGACAAAATTGCGTAAGCGACAGGAAATTGACTATCTGTTCTGGTCACAGTATTCTGAATAACCACGTTATTTCGCCAGCACTCCTCCTATTCCCCTTTCGGTGGCGGTTGTTGGCTTGCGCCTTCTTATTTCTGGCGTGACCTTGTGTTTTGTGTACCCCCCGCCAATAATAATAATAATAATAATAATAATAATAATAATAATAATAATAATAATAATAATAATAATAATAATAATAATAATAATAATAATAATAACCATTTGTGTTTTATTGGAAATGTACTGTAAAGAATTGTCCGTAAACGTTAAATGTGTTTAAACCAACAGAATTCCAAATGGGTGAAGTTTTCTTACCCATTTACTCGAAATATACATCCTAACGCCCGTAATTATTTTTTAAGTGCAGGCTTTTTCTACACTGTCACGTAAGTGTGAGGTTCCACATCAGTACGAAGCGCCTAAATTTCTGAGCTATAACATTTTATTTGATAAGTACAATGGCGCACAATAGACATCCTTGCAAATGCCGGCGCGTTTATTTGCCGTTCAACAAGAAGCGCCTGATGAGGTCGTTTACAAGAATTGGCCTCTCGCGATGCAGCCAGTGGCCGGCGTCATGCACGTACTCGACACGTCCGCCACTCGCGTACTGCAGAGAGAGAGCTGCGATCTTCTTGGTCAGGGCCATGTCCAGGCAACCCCACAGAATCAAGACGGAAACACACAACTGGCGGTATTCGGGAGGTTCCTCGAGCTGCAGTCGAAAGGACGCCCGGTAATAGTTGATTGGCCCGGTGAAAGCGCCTGGGGAAATATATGAGTTGAATGCGCGTCTATTATTAGGCCCTGGAATATGTATAAAACGCTGTTTTCAAGGAGACTTGTCATTTTGCGTGGCCATATTTTATTGATTCCTAGATATGAGCGCATGAACGTCATTAAAAATGGAGCAACACAACTGTTGCACTTGTAAGCATGTTGTTGAAAGTCCAATTACAGGCATGGAGGAAGCAAACAGTTCCAAGATATACTGCCTTCACTTGAGCATCTGAAACGTTTTGTGCCTAGCATCCAGTTCACAGTGGAAAAGGAGAATAATTGACAGCTTGCCTTCTTCGATGTACTGATCACACGTTTGGCAATGGAAATTGTAACCGGTGTGTCGGAATCCACGCACACGTGCAATACCCGAAGTTCCGACAACGTATAAACCTATAGGGAAGAAACGCACCGTTATCGCTGCACTCTTCTGCTCTTGGCCTGGACTATAGAGGCAAGCAGTAGTTGTTGTTCAGGCAGAATTTTACAGCTATGGTTACCCTTCACGACTACTTCGGACTCTAGAATAGCGGTACTCACTGGCTATTACACACTTTAAAAAGACAGGCAGCATTCTTCAGCCGTTTCCATAGGTGTGCACAAGGCTCTCTATTAGGGAGAGAGAAGCTTCATCGGGATGACGCCACACCCGAACTGATTCAGTACGAAAGAACGCAAGCTTCGCAATAGATGCAAAAATGAAAATGACGCGATGACGTGCTTCACAACGGGCCACCTTTAGGCGCCCGTTTTCCGCGGGTATAAAAGAGGTCAACAGTGCTTCAAATGCAAAATCACGGGAACACGGCCGCGATTGTCGTGAAAAAATCTGCGTGACCATAAGCGTGCATTTAAAACACCGATGTGATAGCGTCTGGTATAGGCTATAAGGCAGACTTCGCCACCCTGTGCCCTCCCCCACCCCTCCCCTGCGCGCGCCTATGGCCGCTCCTTATCCATGAGGTGTATATAAGGAAAGTGTAAGAGTTTTAGGCACATACGGCGATAATATTGTCACGTGGTCGTGACGTCGACGAAGACAGCAGTCAGCACGTCCGATATGAAACTGTTTATTTCGCCGAACTTGTGGCCGGGAAACTGAAACTCAAACTACAGCAATACATTGATAGCGTCGAACAGAGCGTCGACCGTCGATCAACTGACCAGCGGCCAAGTGCGTCGGCTTTTATACAGGCGCTATCGAACTTTCCAGCGATATCGCTGGTGGCGGCGTTATCTCTCGATAAAGCTGGAACATTCGCGTGCGGCACGAAATCTTAACAAAACGATCTACTACAAGCGAGAAGCTTCTCGAACAATACTTCACGGATAGCCTCGAGCGTTGATAACCGTCCTGGCTGGTCAAACCCAAAAAGCATAAAATGAAACAAGAAGTGGGCGTGGCATTGCCCCCCTCTGAAAAAGCATCGTCCCGATGCTTGTGAAAGATCAAAGAAGAGAAAAAAAAACGAGTGCATACATAAATAAATTACAATAACAAAGGTAAAAGTAGAGTCCCCAGGTTCTCTAACGTGCAAAAAACGGCTTAAGGCGCACGACATGAACAACTTCAGGTCGTGCGCGGCGTCGCTGGGACTTCGTAATGCCGTCCGGGATGACCTCGTAGTCAAGAGCGCCGAGACGTCGAAGAACCTTGTATGGGCCGAAGTATCGCCGAAGGAGTTTTTCGCTAAGCCCACGTCGGCGTATCGGCGTCCAGACCCAGACACGGTCACCGGGCTGGTATTCCACGAAGCGTCGTCGAAGATTGTAGCGACGGCTGTCTGTGTGCTGCTGGGTCTTGATGCGCAGGCGGGCGAGCTGTCGAGCTTCCTCGGCACGTTGTAAGCGGCGGCGTCGAGGTTTTCTTCGTCAGTGACGTTCGGTAACATGGCGTCGAGCGTCGTCGCCGGGCTCCTTCCGTAGACCAACTTGTACGGCGTCATCTGCGTCGTTTCTTGGACCGCCGTGTTGTAAGCGAAGGTCACGTACGGAAGGACGGCGTCCCACGTCTTGTGCTCAACGTCGACGTACATGGCCAGTATGCCGGCGATGGTCTTATTTAGACGCTCGGTGAGGCCATTGGTCTGCGGGTGGTAGGCGGTGGTGCGGCGGTGGCTCGTCTCGCTGTATTTTAAGATCGCCTGAGTTAGGTCCGCAGTAAAGGCGGTACCTCTGTCTGTGATGAGGACCTCTGGGGCGCCATGTCGCAAGACGATGTTCTCCACGAAGAACTTGGCTACCTCGGCGGCACTGCCTTTGGGCAAGGCTTTGTCTCGGCGTAGCGGGTGAGGTAGTCAGTTGCTACGACGATCCACTTGTTGCCGGAAGTCGACGTTGGGAACGGCCCCAGTAGGTCCATCCCGATTTGCTGGAATGGCCGGTGAGGTGGTTCGATTGGCTGCAGAAGTCCCGCTGGCCTGGTCGGCGGTGTCTTCCGTCGCTGGCAATCTCGGCAAGTCTTAACGTAGTGGGCGACGTCGGCAGCAAGGCGTGGCCAGTAGTATTTTTCCTGTATTCTGGCGAGCGTGCGGGCAACACCGAGGTGCCCAGCCGTCGGGTCGTCGTGTAGGGCCTGGAGGACCTCTGGTCGCAATGATGAGGGCACGACAAGAAGGTAGTCGGTTTGAAGTGCCGAAAAGTTCTTCTTCATGAGAACGCCGTTTCGTAAGAAAAACGACGGCAGTGCTCGCTTGAATACCTTCGGAACAACGGCGGTCTTGCACTCGAGGTACTCCATAAGGCCCCCCAGTTCCGCGTCGGCTCGTTGCCTTTCGGCGAAGTCGTCGGCACTTATAGTTCCGAGGAAGCAGTCGTCGTCGTCCTCTTGCGGCGGCACGTCGACGGGGGCTCGGGACAGGCAGTCGGCGTCAGAGTGTTTTCGTCCGGACTTGTACACGACGGTAATGTCAAATTCTTGAAGCCTCAGACTCCATCGTGCGAGACGACCTGAAGGGTCCTTCAAATTAGCTAGCCAACATAAGGCGTGATGGTCACTGACAACTTTGAAGGGCCTGCCATAGAGGTAGGGACGAAACTTTGACGTAGCCCAGATGATGGCAAGGCATTCCTTTTCTGTTGTGGAATAGTTGGCTTCTGCATTGGATAGTGACCGGCTAGCATAACTGATAACCCTTTCAAGCCCGTCAGTCTTTTGCACAAGGACGGCACCGAGTCCTACGCTGCTTGCGTCGGTGTGTATTTCCGTATCGGCGCAATCGTCGAAATGCGCAAGTATGGGTGGCGTCTGCAGGCGTCGTTTAAGTTCTTGAAATGCTTGCACTTGCGCCGTTTCCCACCTGAATTCCACGTTAGCCTTCGTGAGAAGCGTCAGTGGTTCGGCGATCCGTGAAAAGTTTTTGACGAAGCGTCTGTAATAGGCGCATAAGCCGAGAAATCGGCGCACGGCCTTCTTGTCGGTGGGTGGCGCGAAGTCGGCGATGGCAGCTGTTTTCCGCGGGTCTGGGCGCACTCCGGACTTGCTGATCACATGACCCAGAAACAGGAGCTCGTCGTATGCGAATCGGCACTTTTCTGGCTTCAGGGTCAGTCCAGAGGTCTTGATTGCTTGAAGTACTGCCTCAAGCCGCCGTAGATGCTCGTCGAAGGTCGAGGAAAACACGACGACGTCGTCCAAATACACAAGGCACGTCTGCCACTTCAGTCCGGCGAGTACGGTATCCATGACGCGCTGGAACGTCGCAGGTGCCGAGCAAAGACCGAAAGGCATGACCTTGAACTCAAAGAGGCCGTCGGGCGTTATAAAAGCGGTCTTTTCTCGGTCTCTTTCGTCTACTTCGACCTGCCAATAGCCGGTCTTGAGGTCCATCGACGAAAAGTACGTCGCGTTGTGAAGTCGATCCAGGGTGTCGTCTATCCGTGGGAGGGGGTACACGTCCTTCTTCGTGACTTTATTCAGGCGCCGATAATCAACGCAGAAGCGCAGTGTCCCGTCCTTCTTCTTCACTAGCACCACGGGTGACGCCCACGGACTCTTTGAAGGCTGGATGATGTCGTCGCGAAGCATTTCGTCCACTTGTTTCTTTATGGCCTCACGTTCTCGCGTCGAAACTCTGTAGGGGCTCTGTGGGAGTGGTCGAGAATTTTCTTCTGTTATAATGCGGTGCTTAGCAAGGGGCGTTTGTCGGACCCGAGATGATGACGAGAAACAGTCCTTGTATAGCAGGAGCAGGGTTTTGAGCTGGTCTTGCTTGATCTTCGGAAGGATCGGGTTGACGTCAAAATCCGGTTCGGGACCTCTATTCGTCGAAGCAGGTTCGGCAGCATCGAAGAGGGTGAAAGCATCGCTGGCGGCTACACATTCGTCGATGTAGGCAACCGTCGCACCCATGTTGAGGTGCCTATATTCGTGGCTGAAGTTTGTCAGCAGTACCTTTGCTTTACCGTCATGCAGCTCGGCGATACCTCTTGCGACGCAAATTTGACGGTTAAGGAGTAGTTGCTGATCGCCGTCGATTACGCCTTGAAGGTTCGCAGGTTTTTCGGTGCCGACGGAAATAATGACGCTGGAGCGCGGCGGAACGGTCACCTGATCTTCTATCACCTTTAGTGCATGGTTCCCTGGCGTCGCGTGGGGTGGGAGCGCTTTGTCTGAGGTTAGTGTTATCGACTCAGACCTCAGGTCGATAACGGCGCCGTGGTCACTTAGGAAGTCCATTCCGAGTATCACATCCCTGGAGCAGTTTCGTAGGATTACAAAGCTCGCAGGATAAGTCCGGTTATCGATGGTGACTCTCGCCGTGCAGACACCAATCGGCGTTATCAGGTCCACTCCAAGCGGTCTTTACTTTCTTCAGCTTGGTGGCGAATGGCCCACTGACGACAGAATAGTCTGCTCCGGTGTCGACGTGGTGTGGCCATCGATAAGAACATCGAGGTCGCTAGTCCGTCGTCTTGCGTTGCGGTTAGGTCGTGGCGTCGGATCACGGCTTCGTCGATTGGTCCCGCTGTTTCGACGTTGCGTCGTCAGGTTTTCTTCGGGCCACGAAATTTCGTCGTGAGGGCTCTGTCCGGTTTGCGTCGTGTTCTGAAGGTCTCGTCGCGTTGTCGTCGTCGGCGGCCGCGGAGGATCTTCGGCATTTCGTCGTACAGCAACCGCACCTCCATCGGTTGCTGCCCTTAGTTTCCCGGATACGGGCTAGGCGACCGGCCCCGGTTTGGGCCAGTGTACTGCCGGCGGTGCGGTGACATGTAGCGGCCGGGCGACGGCGAACGGGAAGGTCGTCGTTCTTCCCACTGTGTTCCGGTGAGGTAGTCGTCTATGTCGCGAGGCCGTTCGCCTGGCTGCGGGCGCGGCGCCTTGATGGCGAATCCGAGTAGCCCCATCTGTCGGTATTGGCAGCGGCGGTACGTGTGGCCGGCCTCCCCGCAGTGGTAGCAGAGCGGGCGGTTGTCAGGGGCACGCCAAACGTCGGTCTTTCGGGGGGCGCATCCTTGTCCTGTCGGCGGGCGGTATGGCGTCGCTGGTGGTGGCGGCGGTGCCTGGCGGCGGAACTGCTGCGGCGGCGCGGCGTCTTGACGCGTGCGAGGAGGGGGGGCGTTGCGTCGGGCTGCAGCAGCATAGTTCATTGCTTGCAGCTGCGGCTGCGCTGCATAGGGGGCGCCCAGCGACTGCTGGATTTCCTCGCGGACCATGTCGGCGATCGAATCCACTTGAGGCTGCGCTGAAGGCAACAGCTTGCGCAGCTCCTCCCGCACTATCGCTCTGATGGTTTCCCGTAGGTCGTCGGTGCCTAGCGAGTGCGCTTCGGTGTAGCTTGTCGACAGGGTTGAGCGGTTGTACTGCTTCGTCCTAATCTCGAGGGATTTTCAATTGTTGTAGCCTCCTTTAGGAATTCGGTGACAGTTTTCGGTGGGTTCCGCACCAATCCTGCAAACAGGTCTTGTTTCACTCCCCGCATAAGGAAGCGCACCTTTTTTTCCTCAGGCATGGCAGCATCGGCCAGGCGGAAAAGTCGCGTCATCTCTTCCGTGTAGATAGTGACCGTCTCATTCGGTAGCTGTGCTCTTGTCTCCAGCAAAGCAGCGGCCTTTTCTTTGCGGACGATGCTCGCGAAGGTATTGAGGAACGTCGTCCGAAAGAGGTCCCAGGATTGAAGGCTCGATTCATGGTTTTCGAACCACGTCTTCGCGGCGTCTTCTAAGTAGAAGTAGACGTGGCGCAGCTTCTCTTCAGTGTCCCAGTGGTTGAAGGCGGCGACTCGCTCGTACGTCTCCAGCCAGCTCTCCGGGTCTTCAAACGACGATCCACAGAAAGTTGGTGGCTCCCTTGGCTGCTGCATCACTACTGTTGTAGGCGGCAGGGGGTCTGTCATCGTCTCGGCGGTCGATGTGACGGTCTTCGGCTGCCTGGCGTTTTCGGGAAGGAGCCCGTACTCTGGTTGTAGTCCCTTCTGCCGGCGACTGGTTCGAGGATCCGGGTTGTCCTTAGAGTCGTCTTCTTCGCGGCTTAGGCTTGGGTCAGCGCTCCGCGGTGGCGTCCGGATCATGAAGCAGCACCTCCACCAGATGTCACGTGGTCGTGACGTCGACGAAGACAGCAGTCAGCACGTCCGATATGAAACTGTTTATTTGGCCGAACTTGTGGCCGGGAAACTGAAACTCAAACTACAGCAATACACTGATAGCGTCGAACAGAGCGTCGACCGTCGATCAACTGACCAGCGGCCAAGTGCGTCGGCTTTTATACAGGCGCTATCGAACTTTCCAGCGATATCGCTGGTGGCGGCGTTATCTCTCGATAAAGCTGGAACATTCGCGTGCGGCACGAAATCTTAACAAAACGATCTACTACAATCGAGAAGCTTCTCGAACACTACTTCACGGACAGCCTCGAGCGTTGATAACCGTCCTAGCTGGTCAAACCCAAAAAGCATAAAATGAAACAAGAAGTGGGCGTGGCAATATCACACACATGTTGTTGTTATATGGTATTTTATGGCACAAGGGCCAGTGGTGGCCAAAGAGTGCCAGGTCATGGTATGGGATGTGATCAATGAGGATGTTAGATGGCTGTATAAGGGCCTGAAATTGTTCGCAGTGACGGTGCGTAAAAAGTATAATTGCTAAAATCATGACAGTGGCGTGAATTGTGTGGTGAGGATAAATCAGTAGTGCTTGCGTTACTAAAATAGAGCATGGAGGTAGCACGAAAACCTCACGTACGCCCTTGAGACCAAGGGCCTGAGGTAGGTGCTTTCTCTTGTGAGAGGCCGTGCTACGGATCACCTGTGTATATGATGTGAAAATTACGAAGTTCTTTGAAGTATCTTAAAAGATATTCATATTTGAAAAACGGATCCTTGCCTAGCAGCATTGCTGGGTGTAGTGGGATTTGCTGTCGGACTGGTACTGGAAAATGTTTTCTCCTAAGCACTTCAAGTTCTCGGCATTCCAACAAGACGTGAAGGACTGAGAGTGGCTGGCCACATTTATCACAGTTGGGTGGCTCACCACCGGATAAAAGGTACGCGTGTGTGCTGTGTGTGTGTCCTATTCTAAGTCTGCATAATGTTACTTCGGTGTGGCGTGTCTTTGCAGTGGGCGTCCAACTACATAGGTGTGGCTTAATCAAGTGTAATTTGTTATCTAGTTCTAGATCCCATGACCTTTGCCAGAAGGCCCTGAGCTTTTTCCTTAAAAAGGGTTTCAGGTCCGTTACGGGAACCCCCATAGATGTATTAGTAGCATTTACGTGGACAGAAGTGGCTAGCTGGTCAGCCAAGACATTGCCTTCGATGTCTCTATGTCCAGGCACCCAGCATAACACGATATGTTGGCCAGATGCATACATGGTGCAAAGGAGTGCATATAGTTCCATCACTACAGGGTTTTTACTCTTTCGGAGAGACATGATGGCTTTCACCACACTGAGAGAGTCTGTGAATATAATAGATTTTTCTAACTTTTCTTTGCTGATATGTTTCACAGCAGTCAATAGTGCAAAGGCTTCTGCTGTGAAGATACTTGTTTCTCGGTGCATAGCGCCGGATTCTGTAAATGAAGGACCGATCGCTGCATAATGAACACCGGCATGCGACTTGGAAGCATCAGTTAAAAAACTCAGCACAACAGTACTTTGCCTGTAATTCAAGAAAATGTGTATGTATATGCGCTTGTGGGGCATGTTTGGAAGTTCTGATGAAGGATATGTCACAGTCAATTTGTTGGCACTGCCATGGCGGGAGTGGTCTCGCCGGAGGCATTACATGGTGTGTAACAATCGAGACATCCATTTCTTCATTAAGCTTCCTGACACGAAGTGAGAACGGCTCTCTTAGTGCCGGTCGCTTGTGGAATAGTGTGGCACATCCTGTATCATTTACAGTAGGATAAGCAGGGCGGTCACATTGTGCATTCACTTGCAGAAAATACGTGAAGATATTGTATGACCGTTGCAAACTGAGTGACCACTCGTCTGATTCCACATAGACTTTGTACTGGGCTCGCCCTGAAGGCGCCAGTGGCTAGGCGTATGCCCAAATGGTGAATCGGATCAAGCATTTTCAGCGCACTTGGTGCGGCAGAGTGATACACCACACTTCCGTAGTCTAAACGTGTCTTGACAAGACTCTTGTAGAGGTTCATTAAGCACTTCCTGTCACTTCCCCAAGTTGTGTGTGACAGTATTTTTAGGATATTCATTGTTTTTAGGCACTTTGTTTTAATGTACTTGATATGTGGGATGAAGGACAGTTTTGAGTCAAGAATGACACCTAGAAACTTATGTTCTTTGTTGACCTGCAAGCGTTGTCCATCCAGCGTAACCTCAGGATCTGATACAAGGCCTCTTTTTCTGTTAAAAAGAACACACGAGCTTTTAAGGGGGTTTATCTTAAAACCATTTTCATTTGCCCACTTAGTTATTTTGTTCAGGCCAAGCTGAACTTGTCGCTCACAGATTGAAAGGTTACATGATTTGAAGCCTATTTGGACGTCATCAACATATACACAGTAAAACATTGCGGGAGGAATACCGTACGAAGGGAGTTCATTTTTACAATGAAGAGGGTGCAGCTAAGCACTCCTCCTTGTGGCACACCAGTTTCTTGAGTGAACGGTTTTGACAGGACATTTCCCACTCTAACGCGAAAAGTGCGATTGGACAGGTAACTTTCTATTGTTTTGAGCATGTTGCCCCGAACACCCAACGCGGACAGGTCTTTGAGGATTCCAAATCGCCATGTTGTGTCATAGGCTTTCTCGAGGTCGAGAAATACGGAAAGAAAAAACTGTTTATGGATAAAGGCATCTCGAACTATTCCCTCAATGCGAACAAGGTGGTCTAGTGTTGAGCGACCCTCCCCGAAGCCGCACTGAAGTGGGTCTAGTAGGTTCTTGTTTTCGAGAAGATAGATTAATCGCCGGTTTATCATTTTTTCATAGAGTTTGCACAAGCAGCTCGTCAATGCTATTGGCCTATAGCTACTGGCTAAGGACGGATCTTTCCCTTGCTTGTGTATTGGAATTATAATGGCTTCTTTCCAAGACGTTGGAATGTACCCAGCTGCCCACAAGGTGTTGTAGAGAGACAGAAGTGCATTCTGTGCTTCGGGGTGTAACTTACTGATCATCTCATACATTATACGATCACCAGCTGGTGCTGAGTTGTGGCAGGAGTTCAAAGCGGCCTTGAGTTCGGCTACATTAAACGGACGGTTGTAAGGTTCATCTTTTGCGCACTTTCGTTCAAGGCGTTCCCGCTCAGCGCGTTCCTTGAACCTCAGGAAAGTTGGATTATAGTGGGATGCGCTAGAAATATGTTGAAAGTGTTCACCCAGAAAGTCTGCCTGGTCTTCCATGCTATTGCCTTCGGTATTTACTAAGGGTAGTGGTTGTGTTTCCCGGCCATTTATTTTGTTTAGGCTATTCCACACCTTACCCTCACCCGTATAAGAGTTTATGTTAGATATGTACTTTTGCCAGCTTTCTCTCCTAGCCTGTCGACGGACTCGTCTGCCCTGCGACTTTGTTTGCTTGAAATTAACGAGGTTCTCAGCTGTTGGATGGTCACGAAGTAGAGCCCAAGCTTTGTTCTGTTTTTTTCTTGCCTCCCTACATTCTTCATTCCACCAGGGTATACGACGTTTTCTGACTTGTCTGTTGGTTTGTTTTATACATTTTTCAGCAGCGTCTATAATAAAATGTGTTATATACGCCACAGCGTCGTCTATGCTAGAGGAAGCAATGTCATCCCACTGTAGATATGTGTGTTCTTGGAACAGCTCCCAGTTTGCCGACTTAATTTTCCAACGAGGAAGCTGGGGGGAACCACTGTCTCGTTTTGTTAAGCTTATCGCTATAGGGAAGTGGTCGCTTCCGCATGGGTTTTTAATAACCTGCCATTCAAGATACGGAACTAGAGTACTGGATGCGATGGTTAAGTCGATAGATGAGTATGTTTGGTGCGTGGCATTGAAGTATGTGTGTTCGTTTTTGTTGAGCAGACATGCACCAGTAGAGAATAGGAAATTTTCTATCAGTCTTCCTCTCGCATCACAACGAGAATCTCCCCAAAGAGTGCTATGTGCATTGAAATCTCCAACTAGTAAATAGGGTTCAGGAAGCTCATCAATTAGGTTCTGGAATTCAGTTCTACTAAGTCTATAGCCTGGGGGAATGTATAATGAGATGACAGTGATTAGCTTGTTAAAAAGCACCGCTTGAATAGCGACTGCTTCTAGATGTGTTCTCAGATGGAGTTGCCTGCAGCTAACGCTACTATCAACTATGATCGCCACACCACCGGACGAGTGACTGCGTCGTCACGGTCCCTGCGGAATATGGCATATTGTCTGAGGAACTTTGTGTGTGTCGGTTTAAGATGTGTTTCTTGAACACACAGCACTTTTGGACTGAATTTACGCAGGAGCTCATTAACGTCGTCTAGATTATGCAGAAGACCTCTGACGTTCCATTGCAATACCTGCGTATCCATCTTGAATGGAAGGTTAGTGCTGTGTGTTAGAGAAACCTCAAGTTACGGAGCTCTTTCTAGGCCCCGTAATAGGAATTTTTCCTTTCTTAGAGCGGTCGACAGAGTCGCGCCGCTCCTTTGGCGCTTTCCGCGCCGCCTCACTCGAACTAGTGTCCATCACCTCTTGCGAGGCGTTGGATGTTCGCCGAAGAGGCTTCGCCTCAGGAGGCAGAGCCTTTGGCCCCCTGCTCAGAGGCTGGTGGGTCCTTTTTTAGAGATGGCGATGCAGCACTGGCTGCAGCCGCCGAGGGGGAAGTTGGCGTCACTGCCAGCTCACTACGTGTGCGCTGGACAGCCGCCGGAAGCCGTTGTGACGCTGCCCCCTGTCGCGCCACATCGGCAAAGCTACCATTCGGTAGGTAGGAAATACGCCTGCGTGCCTCCTTGAAGGAGATGTTTTCTTTGACCTTAATTACAACTATTTCCTTCTCTCTCTTCCATGATGGGCACGATCGCGAGTACGCGGCATGGTCCCCATCACAGTTCACACAGTGTGCAGCATTTTCGCAGGACTCGGACGGATGTTCAGTTGCACTACATTTTGCACAGGTAGAGCGGCCGCGACAGTTTGTGAACTGTGGCCGAATCGCTGGCACTTGAAGCATCGGAGAGGATTTGGAATGTAGGGTCTGACTTTGAGTTTGATGTACCCTGCCTCGATCGTTTCGGGCAGGATACTGGAGCCAAAAGTAAGGATTAGATGCTTGGTCTGTATTTCCTTTCCATCGCGCCTCATGCTAATTCTCCTTCACATTCAGGACATTCTGGTCACTCCAGCCCTCAACAAGTTCAGCCTCAGTTAGTCCCATGAGGTCATCATCTGAGACAACACCACGGGATGTGTTCATCGTGCGGTGGGGGGTGACTGTCACTGGGACGTCCCCAAATGATGTTAGATTCGACAGTTTCTGATGCTGCATTTGGTCGCGGAGTTCTAAGAGGAGATCTCCATTTGCCATTCTCGATGCTTTGTAGCCTGCTCCAATTGTATCTGACAGTGTTTTCGAGACCAGGAAAGGTGAGATCATTCTCACTGTCTTTCCTGCTTTTTCGGAATGTACGACATGATACACGTGGAAAGGTTTCTTTCTGGTGTCCAACAAAGCGAAATACATCTTCGGTGCGCCCCCTCTTATGGGGACGATCGGGAAGTTTCGGGAAGGAGCTATCCATAGGAATGTCGTATGTTTCGGCAGTAACGCCAACCACCCACCACGGAGCCCACTAGGGGACGCTGCAGGGAAGTGTGAAAAGCACATCCTGCAAGCGCCAGCTGTACGTTACCGCTATAACCAAATATGGCGTATCCAAGGCTGGCTACCCACACAAGGTTAACCCTTGCCGCCATGAAAAAGGAAGTAAGTTGAAGAGAGTAGAGGACAGGAAAGGTGAACAGTGAGAGAGAAAGACGAAGATGTGGGAGATAGATAGGAAAAAGCGACTGCCGATTTCCCTGGGTGGGTCAGCCCAGGGGTGCCGTCCTACGTGAAGCCGGGGCCAAAGGGGTGTGTTGCCTCTGCCGGGGGGCCTTAAAGGTCCAATCACCCGGCGTCGGCTCAACCCCCAGGATCCCCTTTTCCCCGGACACGGCAAAGCCACTGCACGGCGGGGCGTGGGAAGGGGTCGAAACCCCCCCGTTAGCTCGGGTCCGTGGTGTCGCTACACACCAAACGCCTGCTTGCGCAGAATATCACACACATGCCAGCGAGTAAATTTAGTAGATGTTACGCGGGCAAGACCCTTCGGAGAGGTTTAGGCTTCCAGCAAGCAATCTAGTCCTTTATGCGAGCATTGTGAAGCATCCTACAAACTTGATCCCATGTGAAATGTACATCGGGTGTACCTCTCCACATCTTTTGTTTATGCTGGTGCAGCAAACGAGATCATGTTTCGTGATAATATAATCTTCATTCCCTGTTATTTATCTGTTGTTGATTATCTGTTGTTTTTCTGATGTTAATCTTCTCTTATTGTATATCACTAGATTGTTACTGCCTATTCTATGTTTGCACATATTTGGGCAAATCTCTAAATGGCTCCACTGCTAGCCTTCAGCTAAGGGCATGCAGCTCTTGCACATGTTTGTATTTACTGACATATGGAAATAAACTTGAAACTTCACGATTCAGCAGCACTAGAGCGATGTCAGGAAAGTCAATACAAAGCTCCAGCCCCTGCGAACTACTAAACTATAATTCAATGTGATTCCGCGAGCCTAATACCGACAGAGAAGCGCCTATGTTCACGGCTACTCCATAATCTTCATACACTCAACCGAACAAAAATGCGATTAACGGGACACGGGGCAGCCTTCCCGAGATATGTATGCGCACTTCTGCGCCACCTTACAAATCTGTAATGCCCCTTTTGCGCCTATCTTCATAGTGAACAAGCGCAGCCGTAACGGCCGGAAACATTATTAAGTGTTAGTTTTTCACAAGGTGAGTACTTGCTTTATTTTGACAATATATCCACCCTTCTCTACTAAGTTATTATTGAACTTCAGGCGGGTGCGAGCTGGCGAATCGGAACTTGCTGGCATCAATCTCCACACATTTCCCTTCTCCACGCATTGTACCTTTGGAAATAAGGTCAGCGCATCTGATCGCACCACTGTAGATGGCCGACAAGTGCACCCATTAAGAAGGACCTAGCATTTTTCGTCCAGTCGTTTAGTCTACAACCAAACACACATCACGACCGCGCCCTGGTGGTTCTCGTCGGCTAGTGACATAACCTAACCCCGTATGTTTTAGAACAGTGCAAGTGTAGAATCATGGTTATTACGACTCATATCATATAGTACAGTAAAAAATACCTATACAATACTATTGATTTCGGAATATAAAACCACTGCAAAACAGAACAGGCCATTTACCCTGGAGGTAACACCAGTAACTCACACCAAAATACATTGAAATACTATGACGATATATTGCCGCAGTCACGCTACTCCAGTTGAAGAAGAGGTAAACTGCATTACTTTTAAACTGTCATTTGTACTTCAGAACTAGACGAATGTTATCTGTTGCATGCTTGCATCGCCAAATGGAGAAGCATGCGAAGGTTAAACATTAGTGAATGCAAGGAAGGAAAACTGAACGGCCGTTGCTGCTTATTCTTTATCAGGCTTGCTGTTACGTGTACTTGAAAGCTCGCGTTCTTTGCTTATCGTACGCGGTATGCCACGAGTCCACACAGCACCAGGTCGTTGGCACGAGAAACAAGGCCTCCGCAGCCATGATAGTTGAAACGCGACATAGTACCTGCCTATACATGTATTTCATTCAGCTGCTCATCCTTATGATTTTTTTCATCCTACGAATCGAGTAGCCAGAACACTAAAGCCCATCCTAAGTGTGGACCAATAACCACCAGGACATCAGGATCTGACTACGGCTCGTGTTCGAGCTGATACGTTAAGCTTCTGGGTGGGGTCCGTTGATGAGACCAGCTTGTTCACACCAGGTACTCGGGCTTTGTGGATAGACACAGGCAATGACTGCGCCCAGTCGTGGCCGACCACATCTGGCTTTCTTCTTACCTATCAGTGAACATAAAAATGTGCAGTTCTTTTTTCTCATTTTTCCCGGTAGTGAAATTCATTGTACATGCATGCTTCAGCTCGTAGTAAGGCTGCGGCTAGAGTATTGTCGCTAAGAACACCAATACCGTTTTATAAAAGGACACTATCACTCGAATGCACGTAAATGTTAGGAATTGTAGCACTATTTGAGCAGCAGCAGAAAATTAAAAGTACAATTTGTTACTCGACAGATCATTTTCCTTGGCCTTGCAAATAATTGATTTACTCTTTACAATAAGACGTCACTCTTAAACCCGTTTTGACTGGCAAACTTTATTCGTGCGAAAAACAGTGCCTTACGACCATTGGTATTTGAGGCCCTTCGGCAGTTGCACTGCCAGAGTGGTTTACGAAATTTGTCTTAACTGCGGAATGGTCTACATAGGCCAAACGGGACGCTGCGTAAATGACTGAGCGAGGGAGCACCTGCAAAATGCAATAAAAAAACGCAATTTAGGCGATCATTGTAATGCACGCACTTGAGATCCTCGACTGGATGAGATAAAAATTATTGGATTGATTGATGATGGTGTTTATTGGCGCAAGGGCCAAGTGTGGCCAAAGAGCGCCAGCGCTATGACAAAATGGAGTACGAGGGTATGTAAGGGGCTGTAAAGTGGCCTAAAAAAATAGCCTTATCCAACCTTAGAAGATATAGAGATTAAAAATATGACGATGGCGCGTGAGGGGTCGATGATTATGGGCTGTATGGCGATGTCATGATGGGGTTCATAAAATTATGCACGTGGCACCGATACCCTAGCTAGGTCTTGCGCGCAAGGGTAGGTGCTTTCCTTTAAAACTGCTGCAGCAACAACCTCTCTCAGGAGGTCGCGCTGCTGTCTCCTGCGTAGATGACTCGAAAAAATTTAAGTTCATTGAGACATGCTTAAAGTGACTGTTTTGAACTGGCCTATTCCCGCTGAAACATTGCAGGATGTAACGGCAGATGCTGGCGAAATGGGCAATGGAAAATACTTTTTCCTGTGTGTCTCCAGCTCATGGCATTCCAAGAGGACATGAAGAACAGTGAGAGACTTGCCGCATTTTTCGCAGGTAGGTGGTTCAGTGGTCGGTCAGCAGGTAACTGTGTGTGCTATACGTTTGACCGATCCTTAGGCGGCAAAATAACTTCTGTTCTCCGTGTTTTTGACATTGGTAGCCAGTTACCTATGTGGGGCTTAATTGTGTGTAGTTTGTTGTGTATTTCTTTGTCCCATTGTTGCTGCCAGTAATTCCTTAGCCTTTTCCTTATAAATGATTTCAAGTCTATTGCCGGGAGACTAAAAGAGTGGTTGCTCGCTCGTGTTACCGCATTCCGCAGTTTCATCGGCAAGGACATTCCCTTTTATACCTCTGTGTCCAGGTACCCAGCATACTATGACATGCTGGTTTGACTTGTATGCTGTACACCAGGGCGGCAATAAAGATTATTTATTACAGGATTTTTACTTTTCCGGAGACACTTTAAAGCTTTGACCACACTAAGGGAGTCGGTGAAGATTACTGCCCTTCTCTATTTTTGTTTTAGTGATGTGCTTTACAGCTGATAGTACTGCATAAGCTTCAGCAGTGAGCATAGTTGTTTTTGCATCCATCCACGTTCGATTCAGAGAAGTTAGTGCCAAGAGCTGCATAAGATACACCAGTTTGTGACCTTGACGCATCTGTGTAGAACTCCGAGCAGGAATACTTACTCTGAAGTTCAAGAAAATGCATTGTGATGTGTGCCTGTGGTGCATGTTTCGTCACCTCAATAAAGATGTGTCACAATCAAGAACTTGCCAGAGCCACGGTGCTAACGCGTTTGCAGGAGCCATGAGACGATGTTCTAGAAGGCCAACATCCATGAGATGGCAGAGGCTCCTCACACGGAGTGAGAAGGCTCCCGGGCCGTTCGGCAATTCTGATAGAGGGTGGTACATGTGGTATCATTAACGACTTTATAACATGGGTGTTGGGGGTATGCATTTACCTTCAGGAAGTATTTGAGGCTGGAGTAGGTTCTCTGGAGATAGAGAGGCCACTCATCCGATTCAACGTAAAGACTCTCCACTGGGCTAGTTCTGAAGGCACCGGTTGCAAGGCGGATACCAAGGTTGTGAACGGGGTCTAACATTTTTAGGGAGCTGGGTGAGGCAGACTGGTATACTACAGCTCCATAGTCAAGGCGTGAGCCTACGAGACTCTTATACAAGCTCAGAAGGCATCGTCTGTCACTGCCCCCACGCTGTACGCGCCAAAAGTTTTGAGAACGTTCATTGCTTCAGACATTTTGCTTTTATGTGTTTTGAGGTGCGCGATAAATGTTAGTTTTGAGTCTAATATGATGCCAAGGAATTTATGCTCAGAGCTCACTGATAGTCGGTTCGCCACTGATCTCTATGCTAGTGTCTGGTAATACTCCCCTCTTCCTTGAGAACAGAATACAGGTACTTTTTTGGGGATTTAACTTAAATCCGTTCGCATCTGCCAACTTGGATACTTTGTTCAGGAGCAAGCTGCACTTGCCTCTCGCAGATAGCGATATTGCACGACTTAAAACCAAGTTGCACATCGTCCACGTAGACGGAGTAAAAGACTGTGCGGGGTATCACAGTGCCCAAGGAGTTAATTTTTATGATAAAAAGGAGTGCAGCTCAGCACACCACCCTGAGGTACACCTGTCTCCTGCGTGAATGGTCGTGACAGCGCATCACCTACTCTTACGCGAAATGTCCTGTCGGACAGATAACTCTCAATAGTGTTTAGCAAGTTGCCGCGGACACCCATGCCGGAGAGAACACGAATAATGCCGAAACGCCACGTGGTGTCGTATGCCTTCTCCATGTCTAAGAACACTGACAAGAAAAAACTGCTTGTGTTTAAAGGCATCCCGTATGATCGCCTCTATGCGGACAAGGTGATCTGTTGTGGATCTACCTTCCCTGAAACCACATTGGAGGGGGTCTAAAAGATTGTTACTTTCAAGGTAATGAAGAAGGCGCCGGTTTACCATTTTTTCAAAGAGTTTACAGAGACAGCTCGTCAATGCTATGGGCCTGTAACTATTTGCCAAAGAAGGGTTCTTTCCTTCTTTGAGGATGGGGATAACAATAGCTTCTTTCCAAGCAGACGGAATAAGGCCTGAAGACCATATCCTGTTGTAAAGACAAAGGAGTGTTTTCTGGGTTTCTGGGTGCAAATGTTGTAACATTTCATATACTATGCGGTCAGAACCGGGGGCAGATGTTTTACAACAGTTAAGGGATGCCTGAAGCTCTGCAAGGACGAATGGTCGGTTATATGCTTCGCTGTTTGTACCTTTTCTTTCTATTGGCAGTTGTTCTATTCGTGTTTTATATGTTTGAAATGTCTCTGAATAGTTCGACGAACTAGGTATGTGTTCAAAATGTACGCCCAGAAAATTTGCCTGGTCTTCTAAGGTGTCTCCTTCAGTGTTTACCAATGGTAGTGAGTGTGGTTGGCGGCCTCTTATTCTGTTCACTCTATTCCACACCTTTGCCTCGTCTGTATAGGAATTGATGCTTGATATAAATGCTTGCCAGCTCTCTCTTCTAGCCTGTCGGCGCGTTCTCCTTCCTTGAGACTTTATTTGTTTAAAGTTGACTAAATTTTCTGCAGTAGGAGAATCGCGGAGCAAACCCCATGCTTTGTTTTGATTCTTACGGGCGCTCCGGCACTCGTTGTTCCACCATGGTACACGGCGTTTGCAGGATGATCCATTTGTTTTAGGGATAACCTAGATGCGGCAGCGATAAGAAATGCGGTGAAGTACTCAACAGCACCGTCTATACTTAAACCACGTATTTCAGCCCATTTTAACAGAGTTTCATTTAGGAACTGCTCCCAGTTCGCTGAGTCCACCTTCCATCGAGGGGACTGAGGCGTATGTTCATTGGATTCCGATGTTTGCAGAGCTATCGGAAGTGGTCGCTCCCGTACGGGTTTTTAATTACATGCCATTTCAGATCAGGTAGAAGAGTTGGAGAGACAATGCTTAAATCTATGGAAGAATATGTTTTATTTGCCAGATTATAGTATGTAGGTTCTTTTTTATTCAATAGACAAGCGCCGGAGGTGAACAGAAACTGCTCCACCAAACGACCTCGTGCATCGCATCGGGAGTCACCCCATAGTGTGCTGTGTGCATTGAAGTCTCCAAGAATAATGTATGGTTCTGGTAGCTGATCTATTAGAGATTGAAATTCCTGTTTTTGAAGCTTATGGTGTGGGGGAATGTAAATAGAGCAAATGGAAAGAAGCCTATTCAAAAGTACCGCTCTGACAGCCACTGCTTCGAGAGGGGTTTGTAGATGTAGCTGTTGACACGCTATAGTTTTTACCACTATAATCGCTACTGCACCAGACGATGCCAGAGCATCATCGCGGTCTTTACGGAAGGCAGTGTATTGGCGAAGGAAGTTTGTGTGTTTTGATTTGAGGTGGGTTTCCTGTACACACAGCACTTTTGGAGCATGCTTATGGATGAGTTCCTGAACGTCATCGAGGTTTCTCAGAAGACCTCTCACGTTCCACTGTAAGATTTCTGTCTTCATATTGGATATAAAATAGTGCTGTGTGTACGGATTAAAAAAGCTTGGTACTTATGTAGCAGGACCGTCATCCGGCCCCGTTACGGGTTTTTTTGGCTTCTCCTGGCGCGGTCCTGAGAGCCGCGCCGGTCCTTCGGCCCAGGAAGTGCCGGAGTTGTCTCCATTACTTCCTGGGTCAACTTACATTACAACAACATTACATTACAACTTACATTACATTACAACAACATTACATCCCCGGTCAACTACGTGATCGAACCCATCGAACCATCTTCGGACATGCGCCGTCGAGGGCGCGACATCGTCAACGTGTAGCGCCTCAAGGCCTATTATGACCCACTCATAGTGACGAGCTGTTAGGTTGCCGGACGGCTCCCTTTTCGTACCCGGGGTAATTGTAGCGAAGCCTTTAATGAGTAATGGGTTGCGCTCTCTATAGCCTTCTAGTGGGTCGTCCTCTTTGGTTCTTCGCGCTCGCGCTCTGAGTCCGTGTTTTTGCCTTGACTCTCGCCATTGCATATCGTCGCCGACTACCGTCCAATAAGCGCCTCAACATCATAATATTGGGGCTAACCAATGCCCAGAATGGCCACAACACCAAGGCATTCAGACACCTGGAAAAGAGCGCACACATTTTTGTGCAGGGCATCACATCGCAAACAAGCATGCGGGGCTCCTCGAAGAAAACATGAAAGCGCGCCACGCCTTCCAGGAGTAGAAGGTATGCTCTCAGTGTTGCCATCGTGCTTTGGGCTGTGCCATTGCTGTGTTGGTGTTGCTTCGGTGTGCGTTTGTGTGACTGTTGTGCGCCTGTCTCCGATACGAAGTGACTACCATGGCAGAAAATATACTGCCTTCACATAGCAAGTCACCTGGCCATCACTGTGTCGTGTATGGGTGAACGAACAAGCAGTGGAAGAGAAATATTTTAGGTGCAATCATGTGTCCGCAGCACAGTACACCACGCGATGAGTGCAAGTGTGGCATGTTCGCACTGCATCGTTTTCCTTCATCGCCTGAATCTCGGCAGCAGTGGGTGGCTTCAGTAAATTGGAAGAACTTCCGCGTGTCGCTATTATCACGTCTCTATTCCCGGTATTCATTAGCGGTAAGAAAACCGACGTGAGCAATCTTCCCGTGCCGCATCCTGGATACGAAATAAAGGTATGCAAGTCACTGATGACTCACCTAGTAACTCGTAAGAATGTTGCGGATTCGTACTTTATCTCATCCATGACACAGCGGCCGACACAGTTGCAAACTCCGCCTTGTCCGGTTACGCATGTGCAGCCTGCTGCTTGCCGTACTTCATCGGAGAGCCTCGCGGAAACCCACGCGCGATCGGGCTTACTGTTCAAGACTTGCGATGGTGTCACACCAGCACGACCTTTTCCTTCACACTGTGCACCAGCAACTGACCCACCCAGCCAGTCGGCGAGCCAGCCAGAATGCCAGCCAGCCACACTGCACGTCGCTGTGCGTCTCCAGTGCCTCGTAGTTGCACACCTGACGAAGACACCACGCATTCGCCTTAATGAGATATAAACAATGTTCACTCGTATTTCTGGCCACTAACACGCGAACGAGTGTGCACGGAGGTGTGAAACTGATGGATAATCTGTACACTTTTAGTACACCAATAAAGGAAAGCGGTACACAGCTGCAAGAACACTCGAGCTACCAATTATTAACACTTCATACCGTGATCAACCTGGTACTACGCTTGCTGCTACTGGTACCGATAACGAAGCACTGCCGTTCGCAGACGCGGAGCTCATTCTTGCGTCGCAAGGGCGAATGCGCGCCGCTCAACGGTTCAGACAGCGACGAATCGGTCAGTGGCAGTGACGATATCACACAAAACAGTCTAAAGAAATGAAAAATCAGTGAACGCAGGCTTTAGCAGGGATCTCACCAACGCATACCGTGCCGGTTAGAGTACGCGCAGACGAAGATGGCGATTTCGCCAATCTTGCACGTTAGTACGTTAGACGGCACGCATTTCAATATGGCGCCCCCTGGAGTGAAAATTTGAAAATGTGTATACGCAGCCCACTTCCTCTGTGGGGGATGGGCAGAGATCAACAAGATAGATGAGCTACTGCGCGATGGCCTGAAAGCAGCCATACGCCTGCCCAATCGCACAAGTAATGAAAAGGTAATGTAACTAGGCCTCCACAACACAGCACAGGAGATTTGAGGCGTAGCGAACAGCACAGATAGCTCGGCTGTTGAGCACCCTTGTCGGAAACAAGATCCTACGGCAAGCACGCGTAAGGCCCCTCTTCAAACCCGACAACAAGACCAAGCTTCCAATGGATGTTCAAGCACACCTCAACATAGAGCCAGTGCCACGCAATGTCCCCCTGATCCACAACGACGGACGATGGAGGAACAGAGCAAGAGCGATACTGAATAAAATACACAGACACAACACACACGCGGTGTTTGTAGACTGAGCCAAATACCCAAATACGCAGGCCGGCACCCATAAGTTGCGGCGGTAACGGATGCGAAGGGAAAGCTGGTCAACACAGCCTGTGCAAGAACTCGGCACATGCACGAAGCAGAGGAGCTAGCTATGGCGCTGGCCCTCCACAACGGAAAAGGCACACGCGAAGATACACGCATGCAGACTCAGACAGTTGCGCGAACTTTCGCAACGGCCCTCGTTTCATTGTAACCCACCCACATCACAATCAAAGCAGCACGCAGATACGCCGCGGACGAGGCCCCACCCGAAGAGGAGCGGCCCAAAATTCATCTCACTTGATTTCCGGCCGCATGGCCCTCCTCAAATGCCTGAAGTGCTGCAACCCCAACGAGGAGGCAACACCGCCTAGCGTGCTTACAACCGTGTGGCAGATCCATCCTCATCGAGGGACACGCGCGCGGACGCAACGAGTGACAAACACCCGGCCATCATGGACCACGATATCACATCACACCACCGGGGGAGCAGGCGAATTTTCCCCACCACACACCCCAAACTCAACAGAGCACAGTCACACTCTGCCAGCTACAGAAACGCCCCTGCATGACAGCCCTATTCATGCACAGGATCAACCCTGACATGCTCGCCACGTGCCATTTCTGCGCCCATGAATACAAAAAATTTGAAAACATGCTCTGGCTGTGCGCAGTGAACGGCCTAACGGAGCTGAAATTTCAAGAGGCTTGGAACAAGGCCATCACAAGCTCCAAGTACGAACTGAAACTCTGGGCGGTCCGGAGGGCCCGGGACGTTGTCGAGAGTTTGACTTCAAGCGCCATCCTGGGCGGCCTCCAGTTAGCCTCCTCAGGATATGATCAATAAATTCTCTCTCTCTCTTGATCACGACAACAAAGAGCACCGCGGCCGCTTGGAGCAAGTCCTCTCTTATCTTTCGAAAGCTGCAATAACTCTAAACCAAGATAAATGCTGCTTTGGTGTGTCCGAAGTGCCTTTCCTAGGTGTGGTCGTCTCAGCCAATGGCATGAGACCCAATCAAGACCAAGTGAAGGCTATCAAGACTCTTGAAGCACCCAAAGACATCGCCGTACTTCGCTGACTTCTCGGGATGGTGAACCACCTAGTAAAGGTCCTTCCTAACATATCCAAGATCACGGCACCCCTGTGTGCTGAGCAAGAAAACGGCCTGGTCATGGCGCCACGAACAAGAGTCAGCCTGCAGCAAGATCAAACGATTGCTGGTATCAGATAGGTGCATGGCAAAATATCACCCCTCCTACGCCACCACGATTTCGGCAGCTGCCAGTTCTTTTGGACTAGGAGCTGTATTACTTCAAGTGCAACCTTCAGGAGAACAATGACCAGTGGAACCTGCTTCTCGCATGGGGTGTGCGAACAGTGAAATTTCATCTCGAATTAATTAGAATTCAGTGGTAGCAAATAGTGAAAAAAATATCAAATACAAAAGACTATTGAAAATTGAGAGAAAGGACAAAGAAATGAAATCTACTCACGTGCTCAAACATAACGTGGTGTTATTATTATTATTATTATGGTTTTGTGGCGCAAAGGCTACAATGGCCATAGAGCGCCAAAGCAATGTAGCATGTAAATGCATCGGTTTGATCAATGAGTGTGAGTAAGTGTAACATGGCTGTAAAGGGCCTAAAATGAAGTGCACTTAATATGTGTAAAATATATATACATAATAAAATTATGACAATGACATGAAATATGTGCAAGGAATGTCAGATGATAGTATGTTGGTATCGCGGGCAGTGATGATACAGTCCATGATAGATAAAATGTTGCATGTAGCAGAACAGTAGCTGAGGGACTACAAACATATCTGGCGGCTTATACCAAGTGGCCCTACCGTGGTAGGGTCTGATAAGCCACCGATATCACCATAAATAAAGGCTAGCCTTGCCCTCAGAGTTGAGGGCTGGGCTGCTACCTGTGTCGCCAGAATATACGTTGCAGAAAATGGACGTCGCTTAAAAAGTGTAAAAGTTTGTTAAAGGAAACCATGGGGCTGTCTGATAAAAACAGTGATGGATGAAGCGGGATATGTCTTTTAAAGATCTCCGGAAAGTGGCGCTTCCGCTCCATCTCCATTTGAGTACATTCGATAAGGACGTGTAAAATGGACAGGTTCTTCCCACATCTTTCGCATTTTGGTGCGTTTGAGCCATTTAAGAGATGGAAATGAGTGCTATGGGTGTGTCCTATACGGAGTCGGCATAGAACAACTTCTTTGTATCTATCACGACCGGGGAAAACTATGTTTTTAATACGAGGTTGCACTGTATGGAGCTTGTTGTTTATTTCGAGGTCCCATTGTTTCTGCCACCTCTCACGTAGATTGCGGTGGACAAGCGCTTTGAGATCTTTGTATGGCACAGTGTCCACGTCAACACGGCTTTTTTGCGCGGCTACTGCTGCGCAGGCATCCGCTCTCTCGTTCCCATCTATACCGACATGGCCAGGTGTAGTGTAGTAAGAGACTGTAACCCACAACCGAAGTAGAAAACGGAACCAAAGAGGACGACGACGGTGTGCGCGAGCGAGACGCTCGCGAAGCTCGAGAGCTGGAGAACGTCGCCGGGCTGAAAGAACGCGGCCAGGCAGCCAGGGCGCCGTTCGTTCGGCCCGAGAGACCAGCCGGGACGAGCTTGGAGTGTCCCGGGAACGAGGAAGCACCACGGGCCGGGCCTAGCAGCTGTTCCGGTGGTGAACGAGCGTGCGGGCCAGGAGCTGAGATCGTGGCCTCGGTGCCACGTCCAAGCGGTTCCGGCGCAACCCGAGCTGGCCCCGTCTGGAGCCGAGATCGTGGCCTCGGTGCCACGCCCAAACTGACCTTTTCCGGAGCCGAGATCGTGGCCTCGGTGCCACGTCAGGCTGACTCCGTTCTGGAGCCGAGATCGTGGCCGTGGTGCCACGTCCGAGTTCGCCGTCGTCAGCGTGGGCCTGTGAGTACCGCGACGAGCGGGTCGTCGTCTGCTCGTGCACCTTCGCACGACTTCATCACTCACCTGTCCGCTTCGTGCTGGCATCGTCGCTACCTCACTGCGGTACTGTGAGTGACGCTCGACGGGCCTATACGTCAGGACGAGCCGATCCTCTCGCGTGTGGGTTATAAACTCTGAGATTTAAGACTTGAGGGATATTTGTGTTGGGTCAGACAAAGCGTGTGTAATTGTGTGTGTGTCAAGTCGATAAATGTGTTCCATGTTCGTGTCTTGGTTTTCCTGCATCTGAGGGCCCAAGAACCACCAAATTTGGCGAGCCTGCCAGGATGGCACATTAATATTACAGCCATTACTCAGATGCGGAGCTGAGCCATGGACAGGGAAAGATTTTTCGCACTTGGCCGAGAACTAGGGCTTGAGAAGGCTGAGCTTAGAGAATGGGTAGAGAAAGATTGCGCCCTAGCTCGCGATGAACGCGCACGGGAAAGAGAAGAAGCGAAGGAAAGCGCCGAACGGCAACGCCTACTGCAGGAACAGGAGCTCAAGATTTTGGAGCTGAAGCTTAAACTACAGGAAAGCGCGGGACGACAGTCAGCCGAGGCTAATGAACCAGGGGGAGCTACCTCGAGCGTCACCACGAGCACTACACGTGCACCGGAAGTATATAGCCCTCATAAACTGATACCGCCCTTTGACGAAACGCGGGACGATCTCGACGCGTACCTACAGCGGTTCGAGCGGGTCGCGACGTGCCAAGGGTGGCCCCGTGAGAAATGGGCTCTTTCATTGAGCTTATGCATGACTGGAGAGGCTCTGACTGTGATAGGCCGGCTAGATCCAACAGCTGCGTTAAACTATGACCAGCTAAAAGCGGCGCTACTGCAGCGGTTTCGGTACACTGCAGAAGGCTATCGGGAGAAATTCCGCAAAGCGAAACCCGAAGACAATGAGTCCGGCCTGCAGTATGCTTCTCGGCTTGCTGGTTATTTTGACCATTGGTTGGAGCTATCAAAATCCGACAAGACCTTTATAGGCCTTAGAGACCTGATTATCGCCGAGCAATTCATGGAGAGTTGTCTTCCGGCTCTGAGAGTGTTTCTGAAGGAGAGGAACTGCCGAACGTTGCAGGAGATAACGCAGACTTCGGACAACTTTATGGATGCTCAGTCACTGGTGAATCTGGGCAAGGAACGCGCATGTGGAGAAACGGGTCCGCCCACATCTCTAAGGACGGAGCTCGCAAGGAAGACGCTTCGGGCAGACGACCGTTGCTTTCTGTGCGATAAGAAAGGGCACAGAGCGGCTGAATGCTGGTCGCGCAAGAAAGCATGTTCCCCAGTGCATGGTCACAATAGTGACAAGTATTCCGCAGGCAGACGGGACAGATGTGAAGCATCGTGCATGGTATCAGGTGGAAGAAACCACGAAAAAGCAGCAGGGAATGCAGAATGCGTCATTCTGAAAGATGGAGAAAAGATCCCTGTTGTCAACACTGCAGTCAGCCGCAGTGTTTTATCTAGGAAAATTGAGAACGTGCCCACTGTGGAAGGGTTTATGGATAAACGCCCAGTTACCGTACTGCGCGATACTGGCTGCGATACGGTCATCGTGCGACAGGCATTAGTGCCAAAGGAAAAATTGACCGGTACGTATCGGCCGGTACTCTTCCTTGACCGCACAGTGCGTAATCTACCAGAAGCTGTGGTCTTCCTGGATACGCCACTATTTAAGGGAGAAGTTCGTGCTCACTGTCTGCGAGACTCACTTTATGATGTTGTCCTTGGAAACATCACAGGAGCCGTATCATTCGACAACACGAGAGTGATGAAGACCCGGACCTTCAATCCCAGTAGCAGCGCAGACATAGAGGAGAAGACGCCTAAAACCTCTATAAATCGTCGTGATAGGCGACAAGACCAGGTCAGCGTAAGTCGCGTCGCGAACCGACTACGCGCACCTAGGCCTGAACACAGTGACAGCAGTTCATCTGCAGCAACCAGCGGCACCCAGACGGCGTGCGCGAAGAGATGGCATGCAACGGCACATCCATCTGGATCGTCGCAGCTATCGACCTCGCCATGGCCGAATTCGCGACCGGATGCGACGCGTTACCACGGTACAGCTAACCCACAAGATGAGACATTGTTGCCTCTGGACACGACGCCCAGGGTACCACAACGTCGTCGACCCAGGCAACGCTCCTACTTCGAGGAACGCAATACCGACCGCCTCAACCAATCTCGTCCGGCCTATGTTACGCTCCGCAGAGATGGCACGGACAGCCTCAGTGCACAGATGCATGAGTCTCCATCATCGCCTCAGCCGCCGCTTCAACCACTACGTTTGCAGTGTCACTTTCAACGTTACAAGACTAGGACGTACAAGCGACGTGACAATACTCACTGACAACGACTACCGGTGACGACGACTACCGCGAGCATGGTGTGGTGTCGTCGCTGCGCAAAGAGGACCAGGTGAAGACATGAAGACAACTAGACATCCATGGTGTGAATCGTGCGTTGTGTGTGCTGTGTGTCGGCGAGTGTTTATTCACCAGAGCCGGCAGTGTGCGCGCGCCTCGTTGTGACGTGTACGCGGTATGCAGGTGGATAAAACCGTATATGCCACCGCCGGCCGTATCAAACGTGCGATTAGCGCGTCTTATCTTCTGTGTGAGAGTGTGCCGAACAGAGTAACAGTGTTTGTGTAATGACAGAAGACTTGCAATCTTGGCACTATTTGCATATGCTCGGCACTATTTGCAATACTTGCATTTGCATTGCCATTGCTGTGTTCCGTTGTTCGCGTTCATACTAACGTTATCCGCGGAACAACGTACTGAAAGTGGGGGGAAGTGTAGTGTAGTAAGAGACTGTAACCCACAACCGAAGTAGAAAACGGAACCAAAGAGGACGACGACGGTGTGCGCGAGCGAGACGCTCGCGAAGCTCGAGAGCTGGAGAACGTCGCCGGGCTGAAAGAACGCGGCCAGGCAGCCAGGGCGCCGTTCGTTCGGCCCGAGAGACCAGCCGGGACGAGCTTGGAGTGTCCCGGGAACGAGGAAGCACCACGGGCCGGGCCTAGCAGCTGTTCCGGTGGTGAACGAGCGTGCGGGCCAGGAGCTGAGATCGTGGCCTCGGTGCCACGTCCAAGCGGTTCCGGCGCAACCCGAGCTGGCCCCGTCTGGAGCCGAGATCGTGGCCTCGGTGCCACGCCCAAACTGACCTTTTCCGGAGCCGAGATCGTGGCCTCGGTGCCACGTCAGGCTGACTCCGTTCTGGAGCCGAGATCGTGGCCGTGGTGCCACGTCCGAGTTCGCCGTCGTCAGCGTGGGCCTGTGAGTACCGCGACGAGCGGGTCGTCGTCTGCTCGTGCACCTTCGCACGACTTCATCACTCACCTGTCCGCTTCGTGCTGGCATCGTCGCTACCTCACTGCGGTACTGTGAGTGACGCTCGACGGGCCTATACGTCAGGACGAGCCGATCCTCTCGCGTGTGGGTTATAAACTCTGAGATTTAAGACTTGAGCGATATTTGTGTTGGGTCAGACAAAGCGTGTGTAATTGTGTGTGTGTCAAGTCGATAAATGTGTTCCATGTTAGTGTCTTGGTTTTCCTGCATCTGAGGGCCCAAGAACCACCACACCAGGTACCCAACATACTGTAATCTCTGGGGTGCGCGGATATGCCGTAATTAATTGCCTTTCTAAATCATTGAGCACTGGATTTTTGTTTGGTTTGCTAGTGTTCAATGCACGAACAACGCTCAATGAATCAGTAAATACGACTGATTTCTTAATGTTACTATTAGTGATGTATTTTATGGCGGTTAATATGGCATATGCTTCTGCGGTCAAAATACTAGTGTGCGTGTTCAGTCTTTGTGAAGAGGTGAATTCAGGCCCGATGGCAGCGGCAGATACAGATTGTCTAGTCTTTGACGCGTCTGTGTAAAATTGCTGACAGCCACGATACTTGTATTGGAGTGATAGGAAATGCTGTTGTATAGCTGCACGAGGATGGCGCTGTTTATCTATGTGGCAAAAAGACATGTCACATTTTATGTGCGTTTTTTGCCACGGTGGGAGCCACTCTATGGAAGGTGCTTGAGTAACTTGTTGTAGCGGTATTTCGGCTTGAGCAGCAGTCGCGGTACAGGTAAGACTGAATGGCTTGGGAAGAGACGGTCGCCTTTCAAAAAACCTTAGGGCTGAAGTGTCCGCCAAGAGTTTTGCACAGGGGTGTGTCGGAATGGAGAATAGCTTAAGGGTGTACATGAGGCTGCAGTATTCACGCTCGAGTTGCATGGGCCACTCGTTTGCCTCAACGTACAGACTACTGACGGGACTTGTGCGGAACGCACCGGTAGCAAGACGAATGCCTAAGTGGTACACTGGATCCAGCATCTTAAGTGCCGTTTTTGAGGCTGATTGGTACACTACGCAGCCATAATTTAGTCTGCTTTTAACAAGACTGTTAAACAGCGATAAGAGACATTTAGTGTCAGTTCCCCATGATGGGTGCGACAGCATTTTGAGCAAGTTCATCGTTTTCAGGCATTTCAACTTCAGTGCCTTCATGTGAGGAATGAAAGACATTCGGACATCAAAAATTAGCCCAAGAAACTTATGTTCATTCTTAACACCGATGGGTGAGCCATTGATTTTGACACAAGGGGCCGGCTGAACAGATTTGGATTTATTAAACAAGACACAAACAGTTTTGTCAACATTAACTGCGAAACCATTCTCATTTGCCCATTTCGAGACATGGTTCACGCCCAGCTGAATTTGCCGTTCGCAAATGGACAAGTTACACGACCGAAAGCTTACTTGGATATCATCTACGTAAACAGAGTAGGATATAGTCGGTGGGAGAGCAGTGCGTAGAGAGTTCATCTTTACTATAAAAAGGGTGCAGCTGAGAACTCCCCCCTGCGGGACTCCGTTTTCTTGTATGTATGTTTTGGAGAGTGCTGTACCGACCCGTACTCGAAATTTCCTGTCAGTCAGGTAGCTGTGTATGACGTTGTATAGGTTGCCACATATACCGTAGCTATCCAAGTCCTTTAGTATTCCAAAGCGCCAGGCTGTATCGTATGCCTTTTCAAGGTCAAAGAAAACAGAGAGGCAATACTGCTTGTGCACAAATTCTTCCCTAATATACGATTCTAGCAGTACTAAGTTATCTGTCGTACACCTGCTAACGCGAAAGCCGGCTTGGTGCGGATCTAGGATTCCATTAAATTCCAGAAAATACATTAGGCGGCGATTTATAATTTTTTCGAACAGCTTGCATAAACAGCTAGTTAGGGCAATAGGCCTGTAATTTCTTACATCCGATGCATCCTTGCCTTGCTTCAGGATGGGGATTACTATGGCCTCCTTCCACGAATGCGGCATGTGCCCTGTGGACAAGATTTTGTTATATAGGCCAAGTAAGCATTCCAGTGTTTCTCTGGGTAATCGCCTGATCATCTCGTATGTGATTTCATCTGCCCCCGGTGCTGAGTTTCCAGAGCTCTTAAGTGCAACATTGAGCTCGTGCATAGTGATGGGGCTGTTGTACCCTCCCTCAGTGGGTTTCTGTGGGCGGAAATGGCAAGACTCCACCGTTGTCTTATGGCTCAGAAATGCCCCTGAGTAGTGCTCCGAGCTCGATATGTGCTGGAAGTGCTCTCCTAGCCGGTCAGCCTGGCTTTCAAGTGTGGTTCCAAGACTGCTTACTAATGGAAGAGGGGTAGCGGGTTGCGCCTTGAGTATCCTAGCCCTGTGATAGACTTTTCTCGTGTCTGCGTAGGAATTAATTGAGGAGAGGTATTTCATCCAACTCTCCCTCTTTGCTATACGTCGGATGCGCCTTCCATTAGCTTTACAATGCTTGAATTCTATTAGGTTTTCAGCTGTAGGATAGCGAGACAGCATGCCCCAAGCTTTGTTCTGATCCTTTTTCGCCTTTTCGCATTCCTCATTCCACCATGGCTTAGCATTGGCCCTTCTGCCCGGTCCTTTGGGAATCGATTCATTTGCGGCAGATATGATGTATTTCGTTATGAACGCTGCCATACCCTCAACATCAAGGTGTTCTATAGTGCTATATAGCAGCGATGATAGCGCATAGAATAGTTCCCAGTTCGCTTTAGACAGCTTCCATCGTTTAGGAAATGTAGGGCCCTCCTGCTTACCGGTAGCTTGCAAGGCCACCGGGAAGTGATCACTATTATAGGGATTGTTGATCACCTTCCACTCTAGATACGGCATGAGCGAAGGAGAGGAGATCGAGAGGTCGATTGATGAGTACGTCTTATGTGCTGCGCTATAGAATGTAGGTTGTCCCTTGTTAAGCAAACATGCACCCGACGATAGCAAGTACTGTTCTATTATGCGCCCCCTCGCATCACAGCGCGGATCGCCCCAAAGCTGATTATGAGCATTTAGATCTCCAACCAATATAAAAGGTTCTGGCAGTTGGTCTAGTAGGTCTTCGAGCTCTGTTTTTGAGAGTCTATAGTCAGGTGAGATGTATATAGAACATATAGTTATTAAGGAGTTAAGCAGTATTGCTCGAATAGCGACTGCCTCAAGAGGAGTATTGAGCGCCAAATGTTGGCTGGCTATCGAGCTTTCTGCTAATATAGCAACTCCACCGGCGGCGGAAAGACCGCTATCGCGATCCTTTCGGTATATAACGTATTGTTTTAAAAAGTTATTGTTCGTCGATTTTAAATGGGTTTCCTGGACGCAAAAGACCTCGGGTTTATATTCGGACAGCAATTCCTTAATGTCGTCAAGGTTGCGTAAGAGTCCGCTAGCATTCCAATGGAGTACCTGAACTGCCATTATGCTATCATAGAGTAATGCTTCTGCATCGCAGAAGACCCGACCCAAGGTCAAGTAATCGTTTCCGTGTTCTGCTCACCTCTTGAGCTTGCCTCTCGGCAAGCGCTCAAGGGAGTTCTGACGGCCTTTCGGCGGTAGTGCCGAAGGGCCTTGTGTTATATCCATTGTCTCCTCAGAGACGCTGGATGAACGCGCGCTGCGCGTCTGGGCATTAGGTTTAGGCCTCTCCTCGGAAGGGGAGGTCTTTTGGACCGTTGAGCCACTGGCCTGCTGGTCCTTCTTAGGTGGCGGGGTGGAACTAGCCACACCCGCAGTGGGGGCAGGTGGCCTCGTCGTCGCCCCAATGTCTGGGGTCCGGACGGCCACCGGAAGCTGCTGCCGCACTGCCCCCTTGAGTGCAGCATCAGCGTAAGTCCTGTGACTAACGATTGAAAAACGTCGCCGTGCTTCTTTGAAAGAAATGTTTTCCCTGACTTTGAGTGATATGATGTCTTTCTCGCGTTTCCATGCAGGGCAGGCCCGGGAGTAGGAAGGGTGCCCTCCATCACAGTTGATGCAGTGGGGTGTGTTGCTGCATTCATCTGCAGGGTGATCATGAGAGCTGCATTTAGCACACGTGAGCCGCCCACGGCAGCTTTGAGATCCGTGGCCATACCTCTGGCACTTAAAGCAGCGCCGGGGATTGGGTATGTAAGGTCTGACATGCATTCGGATGTAGCCTGTTTCTATGTGCTCTGGTAATGTACTGCTGCCAAAAGTCAGGATCAAGTGCTTGGTGGGTATTTCTTTATCGTCACGTCGGATTTTGATTCTTTGGACATTGATTACATTTTGGTCGCTCCAGCCCTCGAGCAGTTCAGTTTCACTGAGTTCAATCAGGTCATCGTCGGACACTACGCCGCGTACAGTGTTCATGGATTTGTGCTTTGTGATTGTGACAGGAACGTCGCCAAATGTCTGAATGGTATTCAGTTTGTCATGCTGGGTTTTACTACACACTTCAAGAAGCAGGTCTCCGCTTGCCATTTTGGTTACTTTGAAACCAGGTCCAAGCTTATCTGTGAGGGATCTTGACACAAGAAAGGGTGAGAGATTTCTGGCTGTTCTTTCTGGCTGCTCACAATGCACGACATGGAATCGGGGAAAGGCATCATTTATTTGAGCTGGAAGCTTCAAGGTTACTTCGGTGCGCACTCTTTTGTGAGCGCGATCATGTAATGGGGGAAAAGAGTTTGCCATCAAATAGTCTTCCTGTTCGGCAGCGGTGCTAGCCGCCCACCAGCGAGCCCAACAAGGGGACGTTGCAGGTTTCAAAGACCTGCAGACGTCAGCTATACACTGCAGCTATAACCCAATATATATGCCCAAGACTGGACATAATACACAAGGTTAACCCTTGCCGCCTAGAAAAACGGAAGTGAATTGAAAAGAGGAGAGGACAGGAAAGATTTAAATTGAGAGAGAAAGACGAAGCTGAGAGGAGAGAGAGAGAGGAAAAGGCGACTGCCGATTTCCCCTGGGTGGGTCAGCCCAGGGGTGCCGTCTACGTGAAGCCGGGGCCAAAGGGGTGTGTTGCCTCTGCCGGGGGGCCTTAAAGGTCCAATCACCCGGCGTCGGCTCAACCCCGAGGATCCCCTTTTCCCCGGACACGGCAAAGCCACGCACGGCTAGGCGTGGGAGGGGGTCGAAACCCCCCCGTTAGCTCGGGTCCGTGGTGTCGCTACACACCAAACGCCTGCTTGCGCAGACGCCCCTGCGGGGAACATAACGTGGTGAGTGACTGCTACCGAACGACTACAAATTGTCATGCAGAAACAAGCTGTTCCACATGACCTGGCTTTGTGCTGTCTCGCCATGATGCTACAGTGTTTGCTGCAGCTGAAAAGTGTACACATTTTTCACTAAACTTGTAAACAGATAGATGGTGACAATTTTATTACACGCTTAACAGGCTTTCCTTTTTTTCGCAGCTTTTATGTGTGCCCAGGCATGTTGACAGAACAGCCACCATTGCAGTCAGCAGCAGCACTCCTCACCTGCTAACGGCTAACAGCGGGGGGTACGGTAGCTACTTTTTTTTCTTTATGGTCGCGCAGTGCGGCTCATCTGACATCGGTAATGCCGTGATTCATCGTCAAGAGTGCCACGCGCTCAAAAATCTTCGGGCGCCCATCCACAGCAGCGTTTAACTGCGTGCCAGAACGATGGGAGTTTCTGAACGAGTAGTGCGGTGCGGCAGTGGAGACTGCACAGCGTGAACAAATTTTCACATGTGAAGCCATCATCGAGGGCTTCGCGGGCTAAAGTCGCGACGATTTACGGCCCTTGAGGCATACGCGACCGAACTACGCAAGAAGACCATACCTTCGTTTCGTAAGCGAAGTTGTGAAGGGCTTAACAGACCTCTTGCGTCTTTTTACACGCGGAAATGACAATCTCCTTTACAAAAACACGCGAGCGCTGTTGAACCAGGGTATCGGTGCAAATTTTAACGAAAGGCCTCCTGTAACCACGTTAGCGTTAGTTTTAGCCACCCCACCCTTACTAAGTTGCACCATTGGCCTTTGTCATGTATCGAAAATAGAATCGATTTACAGTTGAAACCCGCAATAATGAAATCCCGAGGCAACGGAATTCTCGCAGTAACGAAATATTTTTGAATCCTCAGCGAACGCCTTTACGAATCTATGCAATTCGCATCTCGC
This sequence comes from Rhipicephalus sanguineus, assembly GCF_013339695.2. Classification (NCBI taxonomy): domain Eukaryota; kingdom Metazoa; phylum Arthropoda; class Arachnida; order Ixodida; family Ixodidae; genus Rhipicephalus; species Rhipicephalus sanguineus. Next base: position 16,994,735 of record NC_051186.1, read on the forward strand.
AATAGCGAAACATTTTTATAGCAATCCCACACGAAATAAATATTTGGACAACTGTGCAGAAATCTGCCCAAGTAACACTAATTCTGTTCAAAAAGTGCCCAAATGCATCCGTTCTGCCCATAAATTGCACAGCGTGCTCTGAAAGAAGCCTGTTGCCCATTGAACTTAAGAGCAACTTTTAGCTTCCCAGGGCACATTTCTGTCTTAGACATTTCTCTGGGGTCGAAATCTGACAATCCTCGATCGAGAGGGCGCCCAAGAGGGCTTCTCTCCACGATTTTCAGGGTCATGTTCACAATGAATTTCAGACTCTCTCTTCTAAATTCAAAAACAGACTTGGAACTCACTTTTCCCACACAAAGATCTTCTCAGCCGCACATCCAATGTCCACCATCTCAAGTGACGTGTGACTGGCAGCATCATCAACATCAATTTGCAGAAGTTTCATCATGCTCGTGGCTTCTGTCAATACCAAGCGCTTCACGAACATTGCAAGGAGGCTCCTAAAGACACTTTCAAGCTCTTTCATTAAAGACTCTTGGCAGTGTGGTGTAAAGCGCGTTATGTGAAGGGTGTTACTGATCCCTACTGACATCACTAATGATTTATCTATGTTATCTTTATGTTGGTATGCTGACTGTGCATATAAGAATGCGCAACAAAGTGACACAGGCATTCGCCTGCCCGGACACTCGGCTTTACAATTCCTACATGGTGCTGGAAGTGGGCACGCTTTACAACGGTGAAAGGGGGCGTGCCAGCAGGTATGTGCTGTGGATAACAGTCGCTGATGCGGTCAAACACCGGTTTGGGCACGGCATGGAGAACGGCGACAGGAAGATGGATGGTGTTTGCCAATTAAGCGCACTGGCAAGTATGCCGGCTCTCGTGTTTGCATCGGCAAACCTCAGACCTCCGGCGCGCTTCAATTTCAGCAATCCAGCGCAGTGGAAGCATTGCCTCACCCAGTTCGAAGAGTACCTCTACGTTTCGGGCTTGCATGCTGCCGACGAAGAAGTGTGTGTCCGCACACTGCTGTACACCATGGGTCCGCAGGCAAGAGAAATTCTTGGCTCGCTGCAAGCTTCAGAGGCTGATATGGCGGATTTGAAGCAAATCACCGGGAAGTTCACTCTTACATCATCCATGCAGTGAGCGAGCTGTACGAAAGTGCCAAGCTTCACCGTCAGGTACAGCAACCTGGCGAGTCGGCAGACGCTTTCTACACAGCACTTTGGGTCATGGCGCGACGGAGCAACTACCCCTCCAAATAAGTTGAGTCTGCTCGTGCGCGACCGTTTCGTCGTGGGCTTGTTCGACAGAAACCTGGCTGACGAACTGTGCAGGTGCTCAAAGCTCAGTCTCGAACAAGCTTTGATCTAAGCACGTCAACAAGAGGACGCTGAGAAGGAGCACATTGCGCATGACTCCACTGTCACGAGTGCCGTTTCTTTAGCCGTCTTCGTGGATGCAACTAAAGCGAAGAGGAATCGTCCGCAACAAAGGACTCACTCAGAAGCTAAAACATTACCTTCAGTCTAAGGGGGCGAGTGTCACTTCTGCAACAGAGGATGCCACCTGAAAACGAAATGTTCGGCCCGACGTGTTCTCTGTAACAAGTGCCGAAAGAAGGGCCACTTTGCGTCAATGTGTCGTTCTTAGGTATCGGCTATAGACCTTTTCACAGGAGAGAAAAAACGCCGCCATGCTGGGCTGCGCACGGGAGTACAAGGGCTGACGTCACAGTTTCGGCCATGCATTTCTGGCGCGTCACATCTGTTTAGCGGACCCCAAAGAGGAGTATAGCGGCGCCTAGAAAACCGTCTGAAAAGGTCTATAGGACTGAACGGGGTTGGATAAGTCGACCTGCCCCGGGCCAAGTATGGCGACGTTGAAGTAAACGGGTCGCTGCTCAAGTTCAAGGTTGATAGTGACGCTGAAGTTTCTGTCGTACCAGCAAGACTTGACCCTCAAAAAGCCGAGCTCACCGGCCCTGGAGGGCAGCCGCTAGTCGTTTTGGGTACCTTCTGGGCTACCATGAGATGAAGAGGCCAGACAACAGAGCAGAAAATGTATGTCGTGCGTTCACGAACAGCGCAGCTCTGCTAGGTTTTCCAGCCATTTAAAGGGACACTAAAGGCAAATATCAATTTATGTCAGAGTGAAAGCTCAATGTATGACAACATCTAAAACGGCAGTGTTATCAACAGCAGTGCGCTACTTACCGAGAATTTCAGCTAAATGTATCACACAATGAGCGCCACGAGCAGGACATTTTGGAAATGATCCCGATGTTGTGAGAGTCCGACTACAATTAATCACTCGTAATCAAACTCCCTGCAATAAAAAAAAAACCTTCCGTGCATCAAGAGACATAATAAAATGCTGCTTGTTCGTTTCTGTTTGATTCATGGAAAAAAGAACCTCTTTGGCGTTTCCATGGGGAACGGCACACGTGGTTCAAAAGTTCCGTTTTCGCCGAACTCCGCTTCGCTCGGCATCCTACTTCGCTCACGCGGTCGCGTCTCAGTGGTAGTTTCGGTATCGCGTACTGCCACGTGTGTTTTGCGCGCTCATGAAAGTCACTCTGACAGAAAGTTTCACAAAATGCCGCATGCATGTGATGTTGCCGGATGCCTGAATAGTGCACACCGCCAGTTCACGCCACCGCGCAAGTAAAGGCGGGCAACGTTGGGCACGGCAACAGTGAAGTGAATAAGACCGCTTTCAGGCGGGTTAACTGAAGTGCGCTAACGCAATGCGGGCCACTCAAACGTGATTTTATTTCAAAATAAGCACTTCCTTCACACAAAAGTAGCGCTACGAGGATTCTGGACCGCCATTTCAACAATCAACGGAGACTTAATATTTGCCTTTAGTGTCCCTTTAAGATCTGCAAATCGTCCAAGACTGTAGGCATCGCTTGGGACCAGGTGCCGCCCCATTCTCCTTAATCACACCAAGAAGGACACCTATCCCGTTGTGTCCTGTTATGAAATCTGAGCTTGACAAGATGGATGCTCAGGGCATATTTTGGCGGATCACGAAGCGGATGCGATGGTGTACCAGTCTGGTGGTGGCGCAAATCTCTGCCAGCTACCGTTTGAGTGTAGACTTGACCAAGCTGAACAAGTATGTCCTTTAGGAGCGACACGTCTTACCGACCATGGAACACGTACTATGACTCCTCAGAGAGGCGAAGGTCTTTTCCATTGGTCTTTTCCAAGTTGGACGTGGCGTCTAGTTTCCTCCAAGTCAAGCTGACAGAAGACAGCCAGGAACTTACAACGTTCATAACACCTTTCAGCAGGTACTGTTTTACAGCGAAAGCTGTTATGAGATCATTTCACCAGCCGTTTTTGGCGCCGTAGATGTCCGCCGCCGCCGGCGCTCGTAAACAGTATCGCTCGAAGAAAAAAAAACGAAATAAGAAAAAAATTCCAGGATGGAACGAGGTTCGAACCTGGGCCCTCTGCGTGGGAGCCCAGTATTGAACCTCTGAGCCACGCCGGTGCTTGAAACTGCTTTGCAAAAAGGTCTTATACAGGCTTCATGTCGGGAAGGAACCACATTAGCATATCCAATATAGCGTGGTAGAAGAGTAAAATAAGCACGAAGCGTCGCACAACGCGAGTTCTGTAACCAGGGGTCACACAATGCGAATTGCGCAACGAGTAGGTTGTTGATTGCTTCCAACCCATTACAAAGGGTTCTGTCATAATTCTTCATCGTCATCAGGCACAGCATCAACAAAATGCGCATAATGCCTGACATGCGTTTAGCAGGTACCACGGTTCTCCGTAGAATGACGAAAAATGGCACAGTGCCTGCTGCCCTACTTCTAAAAAATTACAATGATTTAGAGCGTAGTGGGTTCTTCGCAAGAGCACTTGTATTGGTTGCCAAGGAAGCTCATAAGCGCATGATCCATTTCCTAGGGGTCTCAATAAAATTACAATGATTTATAGCGTAGTGGGTTGCTCGCAAGTGCACTTGTATTGGTTGCCAAGCAGTGCTGGGCAGTATCGAAGATGCATGTATCTTCGATACTATCTTAGATACTTTTTGGGTATCTTGTATCTGTATCGCGATACGTCTCGCAAAACAAGTATCTGCATCTGTATTTCCGATACATTGAAGAATGTATCGTGTATCTTAAGATACAAGATACTGCGATCGCACCACCACCGTGCGAAGCAATAAACGTTGGCTGAGCTCGAGTTTCTCAAGCTGATGCTGCTGCCACTAATTCACTGGAATAAAACTAAAGGCAGTGACATTATTTTATCTTTCCGCAAGAGTTTGCCAGCGAGGATAGGCGATAAGCTCTGAGCGTCCCTATATTTTGGTTGAGCAGAGTTACGAGGTGGCGCTCGCGTCGTCTCGACAGACAAGCGCGCGAACGTCTGCGCCCAGCCGAACTTTTGCTCAATCGTTTTTTTTTAGTTTTGTCAGTGCCATGACACTCGGCATTTAGCCACTCTCCTGTGCCGCGTACTACAATGCGTGCGGCGTCTTTCGCACACATGCTGATGCCGCTGTAAAGTCATTATCGAAGTTTCTCTTGTGTGATCCTTCGTTACGAAGTCTAAAGAATGAAAAAATGGCGGGTTGCTTTGCCTCTCGTGGCTTTCACACTTAAGCGATTTGAATGATCTCGTGAATGTAGAGAGAGAGAGAATAAGGTTGAAAGGCAGGGAGGTTAACCTGGGCTGATCCCGGTAGGCTACCCCGCACTGGGGAAGGGGGGAGGGGGAATAAAGGTTAGAGAGAGGAGGAGAGAAAAGTCACTGTTGCCGTCGACGTAACGGCTGTTCTGCGCTTGACACCACAGGCAGTGAGTCAGTCCCGTGGCTGAAAATACAGCAGCGCATTTGTTGCTTTATGTAACTTGTATGCGCGGTCCCATGCAACCAAACGTCTTGTCGACGGTGAAGTCATGACCGTGCTGCTAGTGTTCTCAAACTAACAGACTTCTGAAGGCTTGCAAGAACTGGAGTGATGGCGTCCAGCAGTTGCAACAGCTACAGCACCAACTGTACCGATGCTGGATTTAACAGAACACGCATTCGCCTAACAGACGCTATCTTGGCTTACGTCTGTTTTTCTTTCATTGAGAGTTTTTATTATTATTATTACGTTTTATTGGCGCAAGGGCATCTAAGGCCAAACATGAATATCTATTCCATTACCAGGCCTTGATATCGTTAGCTGCAGGTTCTCACGGTAAATGAGTCAGCAAGGTCCAAGTACCTCACTGCCGAATTCTTGCCTGCGCAAGAACTGCGAGGGCTCGGACGTATTTCGACACGCACGGCAACAGGCTGTACCTCACATGTGAGGCCCAGCCTGGTGACTAGGATGGAATGATACCGTTTCTAAAAACTTGATTTTCTCTAGGTATTTAAGAATTCGCTTATGGTTAAACATTGGGTCGAGTGATAAGAATAGCGCGGGATGAGGTGGAATATGATAGCGGTAAAGTTCCCTAAAATGGGTCAGTCGCTCTTGGTGAAGCGCGGGACATTCAATTAGGACATGCAGAATGGTTAGATTCTCTGCACAGTGTATGCAAGTCGGTGGATCACTGCCTGTCAGGAGGTGTTTATGTGTGGCATAGGTGTGGCCTATCCTGAGCCGTGCTAGGGTGACTTCGGTGAATCTGTTCTGTTTTTGTGGGATAGGTTTTGTTATTTGCGGTTTTACTAGATGGAGCTTGTTGTCGACTTGTTTGTCCCATTCAGCTTGCCAGTGTCTACGTAGCGCTCTCCGTACAACAGGTTTTAGGTCCACACCAGGAACAGAATTTACATCTATAGTGTGCCGACTAGCTGCTTCTCGGGCATTCTTGTCCACTATTTCATTGCCTGCGATCCCAGAGTGACCTGGCACCCAGCATAGAACTATAGAAAGGTTTAAGTTATAGGCTGCATTGATAGTATTAAGAAGCTTGTTGAAAACAGTGTTTTTGCTGTACTTGCCACAGGACAAGGCTGTAACTACGCTTAAGGAATCTGTGTACACTATAGACCTTTGTATCTTGTGTTGTATAATGTGCTCAATAATTAGCAGTATTCCAAACGCTTCAGCCGTAAAAATGCTGGTATGTGTATCTAAGGTCTTCGTGCTGGAGAAGTTTTGGCCGTAGGCTGCACAGGATACAGATGTTGAAGACTTTGATCCATCAGAGAAGAAGGCGGTTGAACGATATTTGTGCTCAAGGGCCAAAAAATGTTGCTCTATTAGCGCATTTGGACAAGTTTTCTTTTTTAAGTCTTTAAAGGACCAGTCACAAGTGACCGGACGCTGCTTCCAAGGGGCAACGACTTAAGCATGGTCAATTTTCTGCAAATCCGCGAAATTAATTTCAAGTTTTTCTGCAACTGGTTCTATTGCCAATGGAAACGGCGGGGCGATTGAGGGCCGGCTTACATATAGCTGTTTTGTAGAGACATCATTTATAAGCGCTTTGCATGTGTGCTGCTTCAGGGACATGATTCGGATTGCATAGGTGACACCTAGATATGTGCGCTGATAGTCCAGAGGCCACTGATCCGACTCTGCATAAAGGCTTTGTACAGGGCTGGTACGGAAGGCACCAAGGGCCAGGCGGATGCCTAAGTGGTATACAGGGTCCAATAGCTTGAGTGCGGTCTTTGATGCTGACTGGTATACTATGCATCCATAATCTATGCGTGACACAACCAGGCTTCTAAACAGAGCTATGAGACAATATCTGTCTGTCCCCCATGATTGATGGGATAAAATCTTTAAAAGGTTCATAGTCTTAAGGCATTTTAGTTTTAGTTGTTTTATATGCTGAATGAAGGTGAGCTTAGCATCGAAGATTACACCGAGGAATTTTTGTTCTTTAGCAATGTTTAGGCTTTGTCCATTCATTATTATGCTAGGGTCAGGATGTATCCCTCTTCGCCTGGAGAACAATACAGCGGTAGTCTTACCGGTGTTAAACTTAAACCCATTTTCATCAGCCCATTTCGAAAGTCGGTTAACACCTAGCTGTATCTGGCGCTCGCATATGGTCAAGTTGCAGGATTTGAAACTGATTTGAATGTCGTCCACATAGACTGAATATGATATCGCAGACGGTATTACATGACGAAGAGAGTTCATTTTGACTATAAAAAGTGTGCAGCTCAGTACTCCTCCTTGCGGTACTCCATTTTCTTGAAGAAATGTGCGCGATAATACACATCCTATTCTTACACGAAACTTCCTTTCAGATAGGTAGTCTCTTAGGATGTTAATCAACCTACCACATATTCCGAAGGACGATAAGTCTTGCAGGATTCCGTATCGCCAGGCAGTGTCATACGCCTTCTCGAGATCAAAGAAAACAGAAAGGCAGTATTGGTTGTGTACAAAGGCATCACGTACATATGACTCAAGCAGGACAAGATTATCAGTTGTGGACCTAGCTCTTCGGAAGCCAGATTGGCAAGGATCCAATATACCGTTATATTCCAGATAATGGATTAAAGGGCGGTTGATCATTTTTTCAAATACTTTGAGTAGGCAGCTTGTCAGTGCAATAGGCCTGTAACTATTCACAGAGGAAGGATCTTTACCGTGCTTTAGGATTGGAAGGACAATTGCCTCTTTCCAAGCAGAGGGTATGTTGCCAGTATCGAAAATTTTGTTGTAAAGGCCTAAAAGGCAGTTTAGGGTTTCTTTGGGGAGATTTTCGATCATTTCATAGGTAATTGTGTCAGAACCAGGCGCTGAACTTCCACAAGAATCTAGAGCGAGCTTGAGTTCATGGAGTGTAAAGTGGTTGGTTATATCCATCTGATAGAGGCCTGTTCGGACGCAGAGGTACACTTTCAGCTATGCGTTTATGGTGCATGAACTTCTCGGTATAATTTTCTGAGCTTGATACTTTCTCAAAGTGTTCGCCAAGAGTGTTTGCTTGTTCTTCTATTGTGTTACCGGAGTCATTGACCATAGGGAAGGGATTTGGGTGTTGTCCTTTGAGTTTATGGACCCTATTATACACCTTGCGGGCATCTGTGTAAGAGTTTATTGAAGTGATATAGCGTGTACAGCTTTCCCTTTTGGCTATACGGCGGATGCGCCTGCCGTTAGCTTTGCAGCTTTTGAAGTTTATCAAGTTTTCTACTGTTGGGTACCGAGAGAAAATGCTCCATGCTTTGTTCTGGCATTTCTTTGCATTTTCACAGTCCTCATTCCACCATGGTTTTGCATTATTTTCATTTGCGCTAGACTGAGGTATGCACTTGTTGGCAGAGTTGAGGATGTATTCGGTGATATAGCTAGCCAGCTCTTCTACACTTAGGTGGTCCACCTCTTCGAGGCGCAGTGTACACAGCTCTCTAAATTTCGCCCAGTTTGCACCGCGCAAGTTCCATTTTTTGGGGTAAGCTGGTCTCTCATGCCATTGTCTAGTTTCTAAAAGAGTAGGAAAATGGTCACTCCCATATGGGTTATTAATAACTTTCCATTCTAGGTAAGGTAAAAGTGACGGTGATCCAATAGCTAAATCTATGCATGAATATGTATTGTGAGTGGTGCTGTAGTACGTTGGTTCTGCCTTGTTGAATAGATAGGCTCCAGATAAAAGCAGAAAATTTTCTATTGCGCGACCTCTCGCATCGCATCTCGAATCACCCCATAACGTACTATGAGCATTAAAATCTCCTATTATCACATAAGGTTCCGGTAGCTGATCAACCATCTTTTCAAACTCTATTTTGTCGAACCTTTCGTCGGGGGATATATACATGGAGCAAACAGTTACCAGGTGATCGAATAAAATAGCCCGAACAGCCACAACCTCGAATGAGCTTTGTAGCGCAATGTGCTGGCATGCAACTGACTTTTGCACAATGATTGCCACGCCTCCTGACGAGGAATTGCCACTAATCCGATCTTTCCGAAAAACCACGTATTGATTTAGGAAGTTCTGGTGGCTCGACTTTAAGTGCGTTTCTTGAACACACAACACTCTTGGCTGATAATCATTTAGTAAGTCTTTGACATAATATAGGTTATGAAATAGGCCTCTGGCATTCCATTGCATTATTTGTGTGGACATTTTGAGGAAAATGTAGGTGTTCTGCGTTCAGCACTAGGGAAGTGTAGGGTGTTGATGTGAGATAATTTGCTTCAAGAAGCAGGACCGTCGACAGGCCCCGTTATTTGCTTTTTTGTTTTCTTGGCGCGGTCGAGAGACCTGCGCCGGTCTTTCAGTACCAGAGGTACCGATGTGGTTTCCATTGCCTCCTGGGAGGCACTGGATGCCCGCACGTGCGAGCTGTTAGTTCGAGTTTCGGGCCTCGCCTGGCGCGGCGAGGCCTTGAGACCCGACGACCCTGGAGTCGCGGGGCTCTGTTCACTGGTTGGCGGAGTAGATTGTACTACTGCCGCCTTGGGGGCAGGCGCCACAGCCTGCGGCTCGCTCTGCGCGGGCCCGGCAAGTGGCGGAGGCCGGTGCGACGCTGCCCCCTGACGCGCCACATCGGCATAGGTTGTACCATGAAATGGTGAACATCTCCTCCTGGCTTCCCTGAAGGAGATATTCTCTCTTACTTTCAATGAGATGATATCTTTTTAAAATTTATGTATACTCTAAAATTATGGGCGTGATGCATGGGCTGGCCAATGTTTATGAATGGTGCACGAGGTTATCAAGGAATAAAGTTAGTTAGTTAAGTTGGTTTTATTGGCGCAAAAGCGACTACGGCTATGCTGCGCCAGCCACATGGTGAGAGGAGAGAAAAGCGAAACAAAAACAACAAAAGCCAATAAACTGTACTCTAGGTAACGTACACTATGACCGTAACTATGAGAATGTGGTCGTCTATGACATATGGGGTGGAATGAAAAGTGCAGTGTGGCTGTAGAAAGGCCTAAGATCATTCGCTGTATAGATGCGTAAAATATACTGTATATATACATTAAAACTATGAGCATGATACGCGGGATGGTCAATGGATATGTATTCTGCGCGGGATTATGATGCTAAGACCGCAGAGATATGTACATAGCACTGATGCCTTCCCCGTGTCCTTGTTTCCAAGGGCCAGGAGGCAAGTGCTTTATTTTAAAATAGCCGCCGAAGCAACAGCCTCTTCGAAGAGGCCGTGCTACAGGTTGCAAAAGATTATAAAGCTTCCCGCACTATGTGTGGCACGGAGCGTAGTGATTAAAGCTTATTTAATAAGTCTGTTTCGTCTAAGAAGCTCATGATATTAGCTAGTGGTATTAAAGGTTCTTCACCTAAAAGTAACCTTGGATGTAGTGGTATGTGTAACTTATAAAGCATATGGAAGTGTTTCTGTCTTTGAGTTTCCATATCTGGACAGGTAGTTAAGATGTGTAATACTGTCAATTGTTCATGACGTTTGTCGCATGTTGGTGGATCCTCATCTGCCAATAGGTAGTTATGTGTAATATGCGTGTGACCTATACGAAGTCGACATAGGACAACTTCGATGAACCGCTTTTGATGGTAACATGTTTTCCATTCACCAAGTACAGGCTTGATGAGTTGGAGTTTGTTGTTTATATTTGATTCCCACTCGCTTTGCCATTTGAATGTTAGTGATCTGCGAAGAGCTTTAATTCCATCCGTTAGAGGTACGTTTATGTTAGAAACATTGAGATGTTGTGCTTCTGCTGCATGCTGATCCGCCCTTTCGTTTCCTGGGATCCCGACGTGGCTAGGGACCCAGCAAAAACGTATAGACTGACCTTTACTTACGTGTGAAAGTATGTTTAACATATTGCCAATAATGGGCTCATACTGAGACCGCGGATTCAAGGCCTTCAAAGCACTTAGAGAGTCTGTGTATATTACTGCTTTTTTGTATCCGGCATTTACAATCCTCTGAAGTGCCATCCACAAGGCATAACATTCAGCCGTGTAGACCGAGACAAACTGCGGCAGTCTAACTGTACGCTCCCACGTGCCTTGGACAACGCTGCTTCCGACATACGTATTTGTTTTGGAACCATCTGTATAGAATTCTTTATAATTGTTGTAAGTTTCCTGCACCATGCGAAATTCCTGTAGAATATGCTCACGTGGTGTATTTTGTTTCTTTAAACGTGCCAGCGATAGATCGACAAATTTCGTGAAATCATTCCACGGAGCTAGTCTGGGTGACCTTGGCATAACAGCGAGTGCTTCAGTGGGGGCGTTGCACTCACGACTTTTTTCTTCAAATCTGAGCATCAGCGGTTTGATAACCTTTGGCTTGTTTGCATAGTGTAAGCGTTTGTCGCAGTGCGTGATGATGTTATGACATATGTGGTTTGGCAGAGAATAAATTCTGAGAACGTATGCGAACATAAGTTGCGTTCTTCTCTGTTCTAGGGATGGCTCGTTACATTCCGCATACAGGCTGAGAGTTGGCGAAGTTCTGTAGGCACCTGTCGCTAAGCGTAGCCCTTTATTGTGGACAGGATCTAGTCGTTGAAGGTAGGAGTGTCTGGCAGAGCCATATACTATGCTACCGTAGTCTAATATACTACGTACCAAAGAGCGGTAAATCTGCAGCAGGCACTTACGGTCAGAGCCCCAGCGCTTGCGGGACAGAACTTTGAGAACATTGAGCGCATTGTTTGTTTTAATTTTCAGGCAGTTGATGTGAGCAAGGAAGTTCAATCTTTTATCAAATACGATGCCTAAAAACTTGTGTTCTTGTTTCACCGGCAATACTGCGTCATTTAGCTTCAGGGTGGGGTCCGGTTGTAAGCCTCTCTTTTGAGAGAAGACAACAGCAACAGTTTTTTCTGAGGAAAACCGGAACCCGTTTTCATATGCCCATTTGTTGAGTTTGTTTAAAGTAATTTGAATTTGACGTTCACAGGTTACCATATTTGATGCACGGCACGCGATCTGAAGATCATCCACGTAAAGTGAGTGCATTACTGTGGTAGGTACAACCCTGTTGACCGAGTTCATCTTGACAACAAACAGCGTTGTGCTTAGAACACAGCCCTGAGGCACGCCGTTTTCTTGAATGAACACACGTGATAGGACCGTGCCAAGGCGCACTTGAAATGTTCGGTTCGACATGAAACTAGAGAGACAGTTTAGCATTTTGCCTCGAATCCCGAAGTCTGCCAAGTCCCTCAAAATTCCGAATCTCCATGTAGTGTCATACGCTTTTTCGAGGTCGAAAAAGACAGCTAAGCAGTGTTGTTTGTGTAGGAACGCATTGCGTACTTCATTTTCTAATCGGACCAGGTGATCAGTTGTTGAACAACCTTGCTTGTACCCGCACTGATGGCTATCCAACAAATTCTCTGTTTCAAGGATATATGTCAGTCTAATATTTATGATGGTTTCGTACGATTTTGCAAGGCAGCTTGTAAGCGCAATCGGTCTGTAGTTACTCGCTAATGTGGGCTGTTTTCCGGCTTTCAAAAATGGGACTATGATTGCTTTTTTCCATTCATTTGGCATTTCACCTGTTTCCCAGATTATGTTAAAGAAACGAAGCAGGGCCTCTACTGCTTTCGGGGACAAGTGAGCGAGCATCGCATAATGTATTCTATCAGGGCCAGGTGCTGTATTTTTGCCTGCAGTGAGCACCCTATTAATTTCAAGAAGTGTTAACGGGTTGTTGTATAATTTGTCAGAACCTCCTGTGATTGGAAGCTTTTGTTTTTCAACAGATTCTTTATATTTTAGGAAAGCTGGCGAATAATTCGCTGAGCTGGATATTGTGTGGAAGTGTTGGCCCAATATGTCTGCTTGTTCCTGCAAGTTTGTTTGGCTGCCAGCTGTTGAGAGAATGGGAACCGTGTAGCAGGTGTAATCACCCCTAAACTTACGCACCTGATCCCACATTCTCTTGGACGTTACTGAACTATTGATGGAGGAGACGTATTTTTTCCAAGATACTTTTTCTGCTTGCCTGCGTACATATCTCGCTTTTGCTCGTGCTTTTTTAAATATGAGAAGATTTTCTTGCGTGGGATATCTGCGAAAGGTACCCCACGCTTTGTTTTGTAATTTTTTTGCTTCTTTACACTCGCTATTCCACCAGGGTTTTACTTTTTTACAAAAGATGCCAGAAGATTGTGGGATAGCCTCCACTGCTGCTGCTAGTATGCAGGCAGTGATCCTGTCGCTCAATTCATCTACACTTAACCCCTCAATTATCTCTGTTTCAAGAGTAGCTTTTTTAGTGAACAGAGGCCAGTTTGCAGACTCAAGCTTCCAGCGCGGTGGTCTACAGGGGATCATGGGAAGTGGAGACACAAGTTGTACAATGGCAGGCATGTGGTCACTACCGTAAGGATTATCAACGACTCTCCAGCTAAAATCGGTAAATATAGATGGGGAGCACAACGCTAAATCCAAGCAGCTCATAGTTCCAGTACTTGGGGAGCAGTATGTGGCTGTGCCAGTGTTTAGGAGACATATATCGCTCGCAAGTATAAAATCTTCGATTATTTGTCCTCGACAATCCGTCGTAGTGCTTCCCCACAACGTGTTATGGGCGTTAAAATCCCCCGTTACAATAAAGGTTCCGGCAGCTGGTTTAAAATTAACTCCAATGTCTTAGAGTGAATGGCGTAGTTGGCGAGATATAGACGGAGCAAATTGTGATAGTTTTATGTGCTAAAATTGTTACCGCTACGGCTTCTATGTGGCTGTTAACCGTTACTCGTCTTGTAGGGACATTACTTTGCACGATAACAGCCACGCCACCAGACAACCTGCTAGCCTGGGTTCGGTCTCGGCGTATGACAGTGAAGTCCTTTAAAAAGTTTGTGTGCCTGTCGCCCAAGTTTGTTTCTTGTAGGCACAATGCCACAGGGGAGAAGGTGTTTATTATGTCTTTTATGTCACCTAAATTATGTAGCAGTCCTCTACAATTCCAGTGGATAATAAAAGCCATATTGAAATTAAAAGGTGAGATTTGCTGCTACAAGGGACTGGAAGAGAGGAATGTTAGGTGACATATTGCAAGATCCAGCACGTTCAATTACTTTACGGGGCCTTTTTCAGGCCCCGTAATTGGCGTCTTGTGTTTTGTGGAGCGGTCGAGAGAGTCCCTCCGCCCCTTCGGCGCTGCCTGCGCCGTCTGACTTGGAGTGGTGTCCATGGCCTCTTGAGAGGCTCTGGACAATCGCTCCAGAGAGCGATGTCTACGCTGCGTAGACTTCGTATCGAGCAACGAAGTCTTGGACCCCACCTGGCCGGACGTCGATGGGACCTCGTTGGCCTCTGTGGTGCCTTGGCTGCTGCTGCAGCTCGTCGACGCCACTGGTGTGGTCAGGATCGGAGATGGCAGGGCAGCCTTGGCTGCTCCCGCCGTGGGGGCGGGTGGCGCTGGCCTCGGCACGCTGCGCGTGGTCCGGGCAACCGCCAAAGGCCGTTGTGGTGTCGCCCCCCGCTGCACCACTTCGGCGAAAGATGTTTTTATTGCGACGGTGAGATACGTTGTCGTGCTTCACGGAACGTAATATTTTCTTTGACTTTAACAGTAATAATTTCTTTTTCTTTCTTCCAGGTGGACAAGCTCTGGAGTACGCAGGGTGAGGGCCGTCGCAGTTTGCACAGTGCGTCTCATCGTGATTGCAATCATCAATGGAATGTCCCGTTTGTTCCACATTTTGCACAGGTAAGCTGCCCTCGACAGCCCTGGGACGCATGCCCAAATCTTTGGCATTTAAAGCAACGCCGCGGGTTGGGAATGTAGGGCCTGACATGCAGTTTTACATAGCCGGTTTCCAGAGTTTCGGGTAAGGTAGTTGAGCTGAAAGTCAGTACTATGTGCTTTCTCGGGATTTCGATGTCATTCCTTCTGATTGTGATGCGCTGCACATGGACTACATTTTGATCTCTCCATCCCTCCAGGAGTTCTGCATCGCTGAGTTCCATTAGATCTTCGTCTGACACTACACCTTTGACAGTATTCATGGTCCGGTGTGCGCTCACCGAGACAGGATTGTTTCCAAACGCCACGAGGTGTGCAAGCTTGTTATACTGGTCCTTGTCTTTTACTTCGAGGAGCAAATCCCCGCTTGCCATCTTAGTAGCCTTATAGCCGCTTCCGATAGTTTCCCTTAGACACTTAGCAACCAAAAACGGTGAAATAGCTCGAGCCTTTGTCGATGATTGTTCGCAATGTATTACATGGAATTTCGGGAACGTTTCTTTGTTTTCTGGCTAAAGCAGAAATGATGCATCGGTGCGGTCCCTTTTCAGGGTACGATCAGTTGAAGGGTTCGAGGATCCCATAAAAATATTGATTTGTTCGGCGAACAATGCCAGTCACCCACCACCGAGCCCAACAAGGGGACATGGCAGAGGTTGAGAGCGATCCCTGACATGCCAACTGTACATTGCCACTATAACCAAATATGATATAACCTAGGTTGGTTACGTCACACAGGGTTAACCCTCGCCACCACGAAAAATCGGAAGTAAACGGAAGAGAGAAGTAGACAAGAAAGATATAAAGTGAGAGCGAAAGGCGAAGGTGTCAGGAGAGAGGGACAGGAAAAGGCGACTGCCGATTTCCCCTGGGTGGGTCAGCCCAGGGGTGCCGTCTACGTGAAGCCGGGGACAAAGGGGTGTGTTGCCTCTGCCGGGGGGCCTTAAAGGTCCAATCACCTGGCGTTGGCTCAACCCCCAGGATCCCCTTTTCCCGGGACACGGCAATGCCACGCACGGCTAAGCGTGGGAGGGGGTCCAAACCCCCCCGTTAGCTCGGGTCCGTGGTGTCGCTACACACCAAACGCCTGCTTGCGCAGACGCCCCTGCGGGGGTCTCTACATATGATACCTGGTGGCTAATCGCTTCCATGATTTGTGTTATATTACAGATTTTCATGACTACTGCTTTTTCTTTGCTATTATTGTAGCGGATATTCGAAGCGTCGTAGCACCAGACTTTACTTTCTAAGAGAAGCATCTCTTTGTAGTGAGACCAGGATGCTACAATTAAAGGACATCTTAAGCACAGGTACAGCTGGTCTTGTAACAAGTTAACGACAGCCACGTATTTGTACAAATCTCTCAATACCGAAGTGCATGTCTTAGCGTCTCGCATTGGTTACCCCCGAGCGAACTTTGCAAATAATGGAACATGTTCTGCGGTATCACAACGGTAGCAAATTGTCAATACTTCGTGGGATGATGCCGCTAAAACGCGCTGTATTCACAGCCCTCTATTTAGTAATACTGTCGTTTAGCACAATGTACAGTGTATAAAACATCAAATTGCTGCTCTCTGTTATTCTTCCAATCTACTAACTGTAGCGTTTTGCTATCATGTTGCGTGGGGTTGAAGGGGCTAGTTAGGCTGTCGCACACGCCGCTCTTAACCAGCCTTCCTCAACGAGTCTGGTACACGCCTTATACTTGTTGCGGGAAATAACATTGTTTGGCAAAACGCGGCAAAAAAAAAAAAAAAAGAATGGCAGTAAGTTGCTGAAAAGACAGGAAGACGCTGGCACGCAGGTGGGGAGAGGGGAATGTCGGTAAAGCTGAAGAAAAAGAAGGAGAGGGAGTTAAGAGTACAAAGGTCACTGTGCGACGTGCTCGCACATTCAAGTCGGCCGTATAAAAAGGCGACGAAATGACCGACTGACACTCGCCTTGCTAACAACCATCAGCGCACTATGAATGTGCACCTTGTGGACCGTCTTCTTCTCCGGCAGGGCCTTCTGCAAATGCCAACGATTATGCCATTGACTACGGCATTCGTGCTGCAGTTCTTCATCATGCGGGGTTGCACTGACAGCTCAGAGCTGCTCGGCATCGCCTGCGTAACCGTCGAACATTGGGCCGCCGTGTTGCTGCAGTATGACCATCAGGGTGTCGGCAGGATCTCCAGCACTGACTTAGTCGCAGCTCTCCGAACCTGCGGATTGCCAGTTCGAGGAAGATTGCTGAGACGCCTGCGTGCTACATACACCCATTTCGGTTGCGTGCCCTACGACGGCTTCCTCAAGGCGTACGCGCTCATCGGAAGCTTTAAGAGGTGAAGATTCCTCACAGGCTCCGTCGTAGCGCTTCTGAAGAGACTCTTTTCAGGGCCACCCAATTTCTGCATTGGCGGAGCTATCCCGCCGTGATCACAGTCCAGTGTTACCCTCACAACTTTCTCCTTAAAATATGCGTAGCTTATTACAATGGGTCGACCGGTTGCTCCGTACTAATTTGAAGGTTTGCTTTAGTTAACAAATTTTCGATCGAGCCGCGGTCACTCACTCGAGTTTCACGCGCTACAGCACTGTAAACGATGTATGTAACAATACAAATATTTTTACACAAATCTTCTGTTGCCGTACTTCTCTGTACGGCCACAGAGGTTGTTGAGTCACACAGGTTTATCTGTTATTTTCCTTTACAGAAATGGTATCGTCAAAAAAAAAAATGTATGTAAAGTCAGTGCGCTGTGCAGGTGACCGGTTACGTGTATTTTTATGCGAATAACGTCTGTAAAAAGACGCGTTGAGAAGCATTAAATTGTTGATATGTGAAAAAAAAAGGATAACGACAGTAATTATTTTAGCTTGAAGTGAAACGCGCCTTTGTACATGCTGCAATGTTATATCAATGGGCTGTGTTCGTGACCTGCTGTCAGCGAAGCTCCTCCTAGTTTTTACACTGACGCCATCAGCTGAGTGACGCAGTTGCCTTACTATTTTTTTCTTTATTGAAGTGATGAATTAGAGAGGATGGTGCCGTTATGGCGGCACCGTCTGCTCCTTCCGGCTTAGCAGAAGAAATATGCAATAAAAAACAGTAGGAAGAAGGACACAAATGTAATACCGTCAAGAATATGCGATATCATACTACAGTCGAACACATATGAGTCTCAAGTAGTCGAGAACAAGTTCAAATAGGTAAAATAAGTTCGCATGTGACGCCCAAACTGAGATATTGTGTATGGCATGCCATACACAGGGAAACTCTCTAAGTCAGATAATTGCACATCACATCAAACGCACGATTACAACGTTGTAGAATTACGTGCGGTTGTGTTTCAATCGCTGTTATTTGTAAACTAATTTCGACATGGCGCCGCCGGAGCGACCTTCCGGCATGGCAGCTGGTTGGCGCCTGACAGCTTGTTGAGCCACACAGGTTTTTTTTTTTAACCCTCCCCATCCTTCCCTATTATTTAACCCACTGCATCTTGCGCCTTTCCCTTTTCACACATTCCCGAAGCACACCTTTTCCCGAGCGAAGGAATAAAGGGCCAGAAGGAAAAGCCGCGCACATCAGCGTTTAGGCACTCGCGCTGGGTACTCGTTCCGTGTACTCGAAAAAACTCGTTTCATGCTTTCACATTTCTCAGCCATTCCTGGAACAACTAGAAATTTCACAGACCAGCATAAAAAATTGGAAAACGGTGACGGAGTAAAGTACATCCTCAAAAACATGGGGAAAGATTCAGGAGAAGTACTGGGGGTGGGGGCCTTATTATCTCCATCATAACTAAGAGCATAAAACAATGTGAGCATAACAGAGAGCTCAGCTAGCTGGTAAGTTTCCATTCCAAAAAGACACGGCGTGCAAACGCGGACACAGCAGAGGAGGTACGACACCACAAACGCCGACTAACTACTGAAGAGAGGCACAACGGACTAAAATAAAGGAGGCACGAAGCTTATCTGCGCATGCCCGTGATGTAGGTGACCTATCAATCCGCCACGCGTGGGTTAATACGTGAAATATAACTATTTTTTTATATCTGGGGTTTAACGCCCCAAAACCACGATATGATTATGAGAGACGCCGTAGTGGAGGGCTCCGGAGATTTCGACCACCTGGGGTTCTTTAACGTGCACCTAAAGCTAAGTACACGGGCCTCAGACATTTTCGCCTCCATCGAAATATAACTGTTATTGCATTTGATTTCATCGTTATGTGAGTTAGTCGATGGTTGCCTCGCACGTCCACTACCACTATTATCCATATGCCATGCCTCAATCGTCACGCGCATTTCTTCATGCCTATGCCGGTACCACGGTGCACGAAACACTTTAGGTGAGAGAACGCCAAGACTACCCGCTTCCCGACTATGTTCTGCTTCACAAGCTGCTCGAGAGATGGCGCTACCAACCTCGACTCTGTGCGTTTTCTATGGGGGTGCCCCAACAACCCGCCCCCCGAGGAGCTCCTGCAGCCAACTCCCTCACCAGAAGCCTGGGAGAGGTCCTTAAGGAGCACAAACTGGCACATACAGACCAGGCTGGCGGACTGGTCTGCTAGTGTTGCGGCCCCCTGGGTCCCAATCTAGCCCCCCGTCCAGTCTGGTTCCCCCATTCCCACTCCCATTTATCAGCAATAAAGTTTATTCCTCCTCCTTCTTGACGACCGCGCGCGTCGAGGCGCTCTACGACCCGTTCAAGCGGACGCAACGTCACCGTGTGTAGTACAGCGGCCGGAACCTGCGCCTACTGAGGCAGCTCTTCCAGTCAACCAGTGTGCATATAGCGAATATGACGAACTCAACGGTGCCTGAAGTATTTAGAACAAGGAATACCACCCTCTTATCACCTTCAGTCAACTTATACGGCCGCTCAAGAGAAGCACATCCATTTGTCAAAGGTTCGCTACCGCAGCGATTATATTTCGAAACAAGCGGAGTGCCGAAATATCCCATTTCCTTTCATTTCTCGCACACCTAAGAATCCCAAGTGATCAAAATTAATTCAGAAACTCAAAATGCCGCAGCGGTTCTCAAACTTTGAACTCGCAGACAATAAACTTCGCAACAAGAATTAAACAAACGCATGCCAATGTTGGTTTCAGTTTAATAAAGGACGGTATCCCTCCTATGGGTCCTTGTTTCTGAAGAACTTATGTGAATCCAGGTAAAACCACGCGACGTCAGGGCACACATAACTATGTGTAGTGACATTCATTGTTGTACATTGTTTTAGATGCGTGCGCCCGCGAGACGACGGTCAAATAGCATTCAGTTTGAAATTTGACCCTTTTAAATGCGAAGCATTTCTTAGCGAACCTCTGGCACTTTGAGCGTTTCTATCTACGTATCTATCTATCTATCTATCTAGCCGCCTACGTCTGGGTGCTCTCGTGATCGCCTCCTTAACTTGGTGTAGACCAAAATTAGCATGGGAGGGTAAAAGGACTTGTCGAATATCACTGTGTGGTCCTGACATGAATAACGTGAAAATCCTGTCGTGTGCGTCGTCAAACCCTTTCCTCCAGACACGTGTGGCACATACCCGTTTACCACCGGCCGCGGCGTACGGGTATGCGCCACAGGTGATTGACAGTTTATATCTACCCAGGAACCGCGAGAACAGACATCGGTAATTTAAATGCGAGAGTGTTAAGAAAAACCGACATCGGCAGCGTTGACCCGACGAATGGAAAGAACAAAAATCAGGATCCAAGCAGGAATCGAACCCAAGCATTCTGCGTGGCAAGCAGGTATTCTACCACAAAGCCACGCCAGGTCTACAAACTGGTTTGGAAAAACAGCCTATGCAGGCGTAATGGCGGTGCAACGTCAGTTGTGGTTGTGGTGCTGGGTATCGAATTTTACAAGAAAGCAATAAACACTCTTTGTAGTCCTACAATAGAGGCGTCATATCAGATTAACGCCCGTAATTCCAGTGTTGGCTCCGCTTTTATAGCAGTCTAATAAGCGTTACATTTGTATTCCTATGATTCAGCAGGCTATATTGAAGCATTGCTCGACCCCGGAGGAATACATTAACGAAAGTTACGTATGATATTCACATCATCGCAGCGTAAAGTGCACTTAGTCCGCCAGAACGACGCAGTGTCCTCTTCATTTCTTACGAGGCTCGGCGATGACCTTATTCTGACCGAGGATGATGACAGATTGATTGGCAGCCGCTTTGTATACAAGGCTACGTAGGTCACATACGCCCAGGTAGGCTACGAATATGACAAGCG
Source organism: Rhipicephalus sanguineus (assembly GCF_013339695.2). Lineage (NCBI taxonomy): Eukaryota > Metazoa > Arthropoda > Arachnida > Ixodida > Ixodidae > Rhipicephalus > Rhipicephalus sanguineus. The sequence goes on from NC_051186.1 coordinate 17,015,648, forward strand.
CCATCCACTCATGTTGGTCTACGTAGCCCTATCCAGGCCTCAACGGCCTAAACCTCACCAACGCGATGGGTGACTTCAGATTCCGACATGTCGCCGGCGCTATGGACAGACAATTTGTCGAGGAAATGACCGAGGCATCCACGATTTCTAACAGCTGTACTATAACTCATACTTCACTACACATGGACCCCTCGGCACCGTGATCGCGACCGGATCCGATAACAAGTTATGACAAGGTCTAGTGCTCACTGATGACGGTGATGATGACCTTGTTCAAGAACTGTTAGGAACCCCTTCCACACATGCACACGGGTTCGTGAAACGTGCGTCCTTTCTCCACGATAACGGATAAGCACTACATATCAGCTTACCGCTTCTGGTGTTGCTAATACCCACGTTGCCGTTGGCAGCGTTACCCAACTGTAAACAACTGGTTTATAACACATATGTGTCTGTTCAGCATATATATGTGCGTATAAAATTCATATAAATCTTGAGCATCATTTCGTTGCGTTTCGCTCAGTAAAAAAATTACGCCACAGTAACCTTCCCGCCGCATGCTTCGCATAACATCGACTCCCACGGTACGTGGGATCTGCCGAATTTTTTTTGGCACTAGCATATTTGCAGACGTGAACGTGACCAGTGTGCGCATTGCAATTGTCAACTCGTAATGATAAGACTTGGCTAGGCACCTTTTCAGCCTTGATTATGCTCTTTTACGTATTAGTGAAACTATGTCACACAGGAGAATCTTTTAGGACACCCTGAGATATTTCGGTATTTTTTAGTATTAACAATACAGAACCAATCAAGAATAAGACCAGCGTCTTTGCGAATCGCCCATTATGCATTATAAGGCTCAATATGCCGTCTCTTCGTGTGTTCATCATTTAGATATACATCGTCACGCACCTCAACCCGACTTGCATTCCTAATATCGAAGTTTATTGTTACCGAGGTTGAGCCTCTGTAGGTGCTGGGTAAAAGCTTTGGCTACAGTCTTATTATTGTACACAAAGGAAGAACACGGGTTCCCAAGCATTACCGTGTAGGTAACTACCAGTTTGTAGTATGGCGCTTTCCAGGAAAGGGGACAGTGCACGATACGCAGGTGGGGAGAATCTACCATTTGAACAAGGGAGAGGGGAAAAGGGGGTGAAGGGTGAGTATACTTGAAGTGCGGGGTTAAGGAAGGCCATTGTGAAGAAATTCTGCTGATTGTAGCACACACGAGTACACGTGACCTGAAGTAAGTTAGTGTAGATAACAACCAGTTCGTACGAACGCGCTTTTCAGGAAAAGGTACACGACCCAGGGCGGGGGGAGAGAAGACACCACGTGAACAATCGAGTGCAAAACTGGTGGGCAGAGAATATAATTGAAGTTCGGTGTTCAAAACGCCATTGTGCAGAAATTCCTCATATTGAAGCAAACATGAGAACAACACGTGACCTCAAGAACTATTGTGTAGTTCTTGAGGTCACGTGTTGTGACCTTTGTGAACTATTGTGTAGTTCTTGAGCACACAAGGCATGAAGGCCCAGGTGAGGAGAGGCCACCACGTAAGCTATCGAGAGCGCAGAAGGGGTGGACGAAAGTATAAGTGAAGTTCGGGGTAAAGAAAGGCCATTCTGCCGAAATTCTGCTTATTGTAGCACACATGAGAAGAAAAGTTTTCCTCAAGCACCAGAGTGTAGATAACATCCAGATTTATGATTGTGCTTTCCAGGAGGGGACAACACAAGACGCAGGTGGCGAGATGACACCACATCTACAATAGAGAGCGCAAAAGTGGGGGGGGGGGGGGCATATATAAAGTCGGGGTTTTTAAATGCCATTGTGTAGAAATTCTGCTTATTGTAGCACACAGGCGAACACGTGACCTAAAAAACTATAGTGTAGACAACAACCAGTTTGTACGATCGTGCTTTCCAGGAAAGCGGACAAGGCATGAAGCACGAGGGGGGGGGGGGACCTTGATGTCAACAACATAAAGCAGAAAAGGGCTCGGGGGAGAGTATAAGTGAAGTTAGGGGTTAAGACAGGCGATTGTGCCAAAATTTTAGCATACTGCCACACCCACTTCTTGTTTTATTTTGATGTATTCGTGTTTTACCAGCAAGCACGTTTATCAATGATCGACGCTGTCCGCAAAGCAGTGTTCGAGAAGCTTCGCGATTGTAGTAGATCGTTTTGTTAAGATTGCGCACCGCCCGTGAATGTTCCAGCTTTGTCGAGAGATAATGCCGCCACCAGCGATATTGCTGGAAAGTTCGATAGCGCCTGTATAAAAGCCGACGCGCTTGACCGCTTGTCAGTTTTTCGACGATCGACGCTCTGTTCGGCGCTATCAGCGTACTGCTGTACTTTGACTTCCAGTTTCCCGGCCACAAGTTCGGCCAAATAAAAAGTTTCATCTCGGATACGCTGTCCGCTGCCTTCGTCGACGTCACGACCACGTGACAATACTCAGCGCGGGCGTATAAAACCACGACCACTGGGCATATTGCCACTCGCCTCACAGCCTGTGCAGCAGGATGGACTCTCCACTGGTGCGTTCCGTGCTTTTGCAACTGAGGCAGCGACGCGGGTCCAAACCGGTCATGCCATGGACGGTGGTGCTGGTCATAAATTACGCCCGTCGCATCGGTGTCAGCAGTCGTGCCAACCTAGTATCTCTCGTCTGTGAAGCAATCGAGACCTGGACAGGTGTCTTTCAACACTATGACCGTGACGACGGTGGCTGGATCGCAGATGTAGACCTACACGATGCGCTTGCAGAGTGTGGCTTCGATGTGTGCGGCACCTGGCTGAGGTACTTGCGGGTGGTTTACAGCCACAACGGCAGCTTGACACTGGATGGATTTGTCAATGCGTGTGCTATGACAGCAAGTTGCAATCGTTGAGCAGCACTGCAGCCCTTCCTCAAAGGCCCTTCTCAGGGCCACCCAATTTCTGCATTGGCGAAGACCTGCCATCACGAGTCCGTTCCGTGTTTCCCTCAAATACTTTTGTTAGACCCACGTACGTTTATTTATATCTGTTGAACGGCTGTCTCAACCACCTATTTCAACATTTCGTTCCTCCCAAAAAGCACAAGAGTAACTGTCCGTTCAGCAGTTCTGTCCGCCATGTTGTTGAAATTAGGTCATTTATTGCCAGCTCGAACGTTAGTGCTAACTTACGCCAGTCAACATTCGCTCGTGTTATTTGGAAGAATATTGCGTCTAAAAACGCATACCAGAAAATAAGGGCGTCTAACGTGCTTAGCTGCATGTTTCACGCCAGCTTGTATTAAGCACACACGCACAATAAGGCTAAGACTGTTGACAAAGAGTATATCCTTACATAAAAAAGGAACTGTCGCTTTGCCTACCCAAATCCAGAATACTTGGTATGAACTATTCCGTCATTATTTAAAAATTGATTTTTCCGTATAGCCGCGTAGGGAGGACTTTCTCTATTACACGTTTCCTTTCTAATCATTTACCTCTCATAACCCATTTCTAAAACTATAATCGCTGTAAGCTAACGTACCCTCGCGCCTCTGAAAGTATAGTGGGCAGCGTTGAATCACTTGTGCAAATGTGGTGTCCGGCCGCGCGCCGCATTTGATCAAGTCGATAATGCGCAGGCGCGCGAAACAAATAAAACGCATGCGCCACATCTTGCCGGCGCTTATCGGAACCGGGCCACTCAACGATGAACTTGTGGCAATAAACGTCACTCGCTCCTAGGAAACTCGTCCGCTCCTTCTTTCGCAAGAACCGACGCTGACACGACAAAAACATTCAAGAGGGCCGAATTGGGCCAGTTTACTTACTTACTTTTTTCACCGTAAATGTTCTTGTTTTTGGTGAAAATAAAGTTCTTTGAGTGATTGATTGATTGATTGAATATTCAAGACCTTCAAAAGGTAAAGGAATGTATTCTTCGAACTTCGGATGCAATCTTTTGGTCAATCGCATGTGGTCACATCTATAAAACTTTTAGAACAACACCGCTCTTTCATACAATAAACGCTTTGTGCTTATTTAGATAACCGATATCATCGGCCGTCAGGAAACTATAAAAAGGGGAGTTGCATGTAATAAAGAGAACGGTGATACACGTCTCGAAGCTGAATAACTGAAATGTGTGATCGTGACAAACCGGAGTGCAGCAATGCTCTAGGTATGGTAATGTCAATCCTAACGAAGAAGGAAATGTCATATCAAGCGAAAACCTTCTACGCGCAAGGGTACATAATGTACTTGCTGCTCTTGGGCTTGTTGTTCACATTTTTCCTACATTGTCTGTTCTATAAATACAATGTACGCGTAATTTACAGTACGACGTGGGAATATTAGTGACCCTAAAGAAGCAGGACCGCGAAATCAGATATAGCATTACATACGGCCAGGCAGGGCGTGAACTATTGCGAATGACGACGGCTACAAAGCTACTTTTGTTTAGGACCGAAGCAAATCTTGATGATGACATGTGATGTTTTACGGCGCAAGGGACAATTTCTGGCCAAAGGGCACCAGTTCGTCGGACAAAGGGTATGTGTGCCTTTTGATTTGATCTTGCCTTAAATGGGCGAATGCTGCTTGTAAACGGGAGAAAGATTTCCAGTGAGGTCTCAAAGTTCTCTTGTAGGCTTAGCAAAAGCAACCAAGAAAAAAAAAAAAGCTGCTTTGTTGTTCCTTCCTATCTGTGCTGTGACTCATGGCGGAGATAAAACACTGAACGAGAAGTGACTCATGCCATTCTGGTGGCTTGAGAATGCGTCGCGCACACACCACGCTTCTTTTTCTTTTTGTTGCAACCTTTATGCATTACTGAGATTGAAGACAGTCCGATTTAAACACCTTTGGAAAGAGAAGTCTAGAAGCACATTATCGTCATTGGCGGGTTAACAGAGACAGAGATGGCATCCAACTACTAAGAAAGGGTGCCTGCAAGAGCAGAAGCTTGTGCGAGTTCCTTTTGGTTCACGGTGGCGAATAACGCAGGGCGCGAATGTAGAAAAAAAAAAAACGACAATAGAAAAGGCACTGAGTACCAACGGTTTCAAATCAGCGCTTTTTCTCCAGTCTGCCCCCTTGTTTCTCCAGTCTGTCCCTTGTTTCTCCAGTCTGTCCCTCGCGATGTCTTTTGCGCCGTTCTAACAAAGGGTCGCAGCGAATTCCCCTGAGTTGTCCGCCTTGGTAAGATTTCCCCAACGTCATTCCCTCTGTAATCTACATTTTAAACAATTATCGGAATAGTACACTGCTTTCCATTGTCTTCTCTCCCCCCTCGCCTCACAACACAGGCTCTTCACATTTGTCCAGATAACTGTACCTAATTTGGCTGACAGTAGGTATGCAGATAGGTATCCAAGTGGTCAGAGCGGCTGACAATAATGTGTGATGTAATGGTTCTTCTAGTTCGTAAAGAGGAACGCCGGCCTAGTGCTACCCGTTCCGACACTCATTGCTTCAGGAGGTGACCTCTCCTTTCCGTTGTTTTTTTTGGTTTAATACCTTTCACCTTACTGGCAACATCGCAGCCTGCTGCTTAATTATGAGTTGCAGAATGACGCGTCTTTTCTAGCATCAAGCCACTAATACTGACACGCCAAACTGTATTCTCTTGTTTCCCTAAAAACAAATATTCTGGTGGCCTTTGTTCCCTGAAGGTGTAAAGAACGAGCGAGAGAGGGTCAACCATGAAAGAAGCGCGGAACATACGAAGGAAAGGCATCCCCTTAAGCTGGGAATACAACATCAAATCTCGTGATATTATATTATCCCTAATTTTTATAAAACTACATTCAATTAAACGCTGTCAAGTATTAATTTAAAATACTTAGATGACGGCGACTCACCCGCCTGCATAGCGGTTTTTGAGTTTAAGACAAGTGACTCGCTGAAGCTCGTCACTGAGGCACCCACTAAGTACACGTGTCTTTCTCGTTGAAATCGAAACTGTGGGTCTGTGGGCCCCTACGTAGTCTGCCACGCGCCGGTATAGAAGATCTCGGGAGTCTGAATTCGCACTTTTATTTTCGGGATGTCATACTTTCGAACTGTCCTTTTCGCCGTCATGTTGTCTGGAGAGAGGGAACCAGCCAAGCTTTAGGCAATGCAGATTGTATACAGTCTTCCTCATCACGCCTTGCGCATGTTATGATATGCCCATGATATGCGTGCGTTGCAACTGGCCAAAACAATATTTTCTCTGCGTAGCAGTGTGGAGCCATGTGATTAGGATGTGTATAACCATTAAGTTTAGTTGACATTTTGATGATGGTCGTACTCCGATACTATGGTAATCGATAATTATTTGCAAAATAATCATTGCAAAATAATGATGCAGTCATGTTTTGAATATATGGAGTTCTTAGTTCCTACTTATCTTGTTCCTATCATGTGGGGTTTTTCCTTGTTCTGTTTCATGGCCCTATCTGTAAAATGATTTTCACTCTTTCTCCGCTCTCGACGAACAAACCTGGGAGACCCAGCAGGCCCGTGAGGCGGCGTCGAGGCAAGCCCTTGACGTCCCCTCATGGGAGGCCTAGGCCCGGCCACTTAAACCTGCTGGTTTCCCCTAATAAATTTATTCCTCCTCCTCCTTTTTATGCTGTTGCCTGTGTTCATTTTTTGCGTTGTTTGTATATTCACTTTTGCATTGTATGTAACGCCCATCCTGCTTGAGCCAATCTCTAGGCTTTCAGTATTCCAAATAAATAAATAAATAAATAAATAAATAAATAAATAAATAAATAAATAAATAAATAAATAAATAAATTGATGGCACCTCTCAGGGCGCAAAGCGCTTACAGTGTAGAAGTGCATGCTAAGGAAATTTTGGCCTTCAACATTTAGATATTCTTCGTAGCGCACTTCAACTTCGACGCGGTTTAGACTATTGATGCACAAACGTTCACGAGGCCTTATTTCCTGGATTGGAGGAAATGGTTTTTGATGAATTTTTCACTTTTACACGGGAGCAATGAACACGCTATTTTGAAAACTTTAGCCCAGCTAATAACCGGTTGGTACAAACTCGTTTTGCGGGAAAGAACGAAAGGCACGAGACGCAAGTGGGAGAAATGTTGAAATTGTGCTAAAAACGATAACAGTGGCAAGCAGAGATGTTTATATTAACGCAAGTGGACTTTCGCGCGCTTGTCATGCATGTTAACTAGTGCTTGCAAATATCCGCAAAACCGGTTATTCGGTTTAACCGGAGCAAAGCGAATCCGGTCTTGAAAGCCGGATATCCGGTTATCCGGATTTAAAGAAACGGATATTTCGCTTATCCGGTTTCAAGAAATGCGAAGCCGAATATTCGAATATTCGGAAACAAAATATTTGGTGTCCCTAAAGGTCGAGTTCGTTGTTATCATGACGTGCGATTTCCTTCCTATTGGCATATGTTTCCTTCAAAATACATAATGTACAAAGGTGCAAACGTGCTCATCGTTTCTTAGCCACTTCACGCAATCCCTATGTGACTCATAATAGCTCACTGAAATGCTACTAAGCACATCATCACTATAGTGGCTAACATTAACCAAACCGTTTCTCATTCACGCATGCACATCGCTTACCTCCTGACATTAAAGGGGCCCTGCGACACTTTTGCGACTGCCTTATTTAGCACCGCAAATGCGTGTAGTTATGAATGCCGAGACGAACGCAAAAAGAATTATGCAAATTGGTGCACGAAAAGTGAAGTTATTAGTCCTCAAAGTTCAAAACTCAAGCAGACGACGACGAGAAACGTTTTTTTCGGATTTCACTCTCCCGCTGACGTCAAAGACCGGTTCCAATCACCGCACGCGTCTTATAAAGACATACCGGAAATGTCACCTCATGGTGGCCTTCACACAGTACATTGCTACCCCTCTTTTTGACGGCGTTGTTACCATGCTTACGACAACCCACGTGCGTCAGTTAGCAGACGCTCCCATGATTTGTCGTGTAGTGCACAAAATGAGTCTGGAAGACCTAACAGACTCGAGCGTGAGCTCTTGCGACGAAGTGATTGCTTGCATGTCGTGCACGCCATTGCAAATTGAAAGTGCGTCGCTGAGCCCCGCGCAACGCGAGGATGGCTCCATGGGCCCAGACGAAACGCTAATGACGCGGAAGGTGTCGGCCGGTAAGCGTTTAGAATTTTTTTTTTCGTTGACAGCATCGTGCCGAACTGAGCGTTGTGTGTTTCGCAGGTGCCGGTGTGGCCGGTGTCGCTCGATGCCGCAAAAGACAAAACGCGGAAGAGTATCATTTGATTACCATTCCACAGCGCACCTAGCGTCGTGCCCGTTGTTTTGAAAATATGTCAGTTAGAAACGGCAATCATTTGTTTCTGAGAAAGCATAAAAAGGGGTTTTGTTCCTTCTAGGCCTCCGTAATATGGCCAAGCTTCCACCATATGAATATTGCACGTCACGTGTCGCGTCAAGCCAATCAAAAACGAACGGTCTTTGTCGTCACTGTCACATGATATCACGTCACTTCCTGTAACAGAAATAGCCGATGTGTGTCGCCATAGTGCGAAATCAAGGTAGTTTATCCCTTGAATTACAGTTATAACCGCTTCGATTTCGGCGTTGGCACTTGCGCAACAATATCGGTGCATTCCACAGTACCAGAAGAACCGATGAAAAAGACATGCTCAAATTGTGTCGCAGGGCCCCTTTAAGGTGGAACAAAATTTCTTCCTCAGAGTAATAAATGGCGCCACTACCACTCAGTCAAATCAGTCAAATAGCGTGATCACTAGTGACTCATTCGACGTCATCACGCTCCTTAACTACGCATACATTTTCGAAATATCCCGACATGTATATCAAACGATCTGTCTTTCAGAGGTCAATAATCCAATCACTAGCACAATGCAAAGTGACGCTATCACAAGTGACTCATGTGACGTCACCACTCTTCAGAACCATGAATGCCCTATCGCAACCTGACGACATGCATATCGAATGAAATGTATTTGAAGCGGTAATAACCTGATCGATATTACTATGGTAAGTGACGCTATCACTAGTGACTCACATGACGCCACCACTCTTCACAACCATGAGTGCAATATGGCAGCCTGCTGACATGCATATCAAACGAAATGTCTTTCAAGGGGTAATAAGCTGATCACTAGCAATAGGTCAAGTGACATTCTCACTAGTGACTCACGTGACGTCACCACCATTGACAATAATGAATCCACTATCGCAACCTGCCGACATGCATATCAAACGAAATGTCTTTCGAAGGGTAATAACCTGATCGCTATTACGATGTCAAGTGACGCTATCACTAGTGACTCACATGAAGTCATCACTTTTTACAATCGTGACTGCACTTCGCAACCTGCCGACATGCATATCAAACGAAATGTCTTTCAAAGGGTAATAACCTGATCGCTATTACGATGTCAAGTAACGCTATCAGTAGTGACTCACATGAAGTCATCACTTTTTCGCAATCGTGAATGCACTTCGCAACCTGCCGACATGCATATCAAACGAAATGTTTTTCAAGGGATAAAAACTTGGTCGCCATTACGATGTCAAGTGACGCCGTCACTAGTGACTCACGTGACGTCAGCACCCTGCACAACCGTTAATGAACTGTAGCGACCTACCGACATGCATATCAAACGAAATGTCTATCGAAGGGTAATAATCAGATCGCTGTTACGATGTCAAGTGACGCTATCTCTAGTGACTCACATGAAGTCATCACTTTTCACAATCGTGAATGCACTTTCGCAACCTGCCGACATGCATATCAAACGAAATGTATTTCGAAGGGTAATAACCTGATCGCTATTACGATGTCAAGTGACGCTATCACTAGTGACTCACGTAACGTCAGCACCCTGCACGACTGTTACTGAACTGTAGCGACCTACCGACATACATATCAAACGAAATGTCTTTCGACGGGTAATAATCAGATCGCTGTTACGATGTCAAGTGACGCTATCACTAGTGACTCACATGAAGTCATCACTTTTCACAATCGTGAATGCACTTTCGCAACCTGCCGACATGCATATCAAACGAAATGTATTTCGAAGGGTAACAACCTGATCGCTATTACGATGTCAGGTGACGCTATCACTAGTGACTCACGTGACGTCACCACCCTGCACGAACGTGAATGCACTTTCGCAACCTACCGACATGCATATCAAACGAAATGTCTTTCGAAGGGTAATAGCCTGATTGCTATTACGATGTCAAGTGACGCCATCACTAGTGACTCACGTGACGTCAGCACCCTGCACAACCGTTAATGAACTGTAGCGACCTACCGACATGCATATCAAACGAAATGTCTTTCGAAGGGTAATAATCAGATCACTGTTACGATGTCAAGCGACGCTATCACTAGTGACTCACATGAAGTCATCACTTTTCACAATCGTGAATGCACTTTCTCAACCTGCCGACATGCATATCAAACGAAATGTATTTCGAAGGGTAATAACCTGATCGCTATTACGATGTCAAGTGACGCTATCACTAGTGACTCACATGAAGTCATCACTTTTCAGAATCGTGAATGCACTTTCGCAACCTGCCGACATGCATATCAAACGAAATGCATTTCGAAGTGTAATAACCCCACCGCTATTACGATGTCAAGTGAAGCTATCACTAGTGACTCATATGAAGTCACCACTTTTCACAATCGTGAATGCACTTCGCAACCTGCCGACATGCATATCAAACGATATGTCTTTCGAAGGGTAATAACCAGATCGCTATTACGATGTCAAGTGACGCTATCACTAGTGACTTACATGAAGTCATCACTTCACAATCGTGAATGCACTTCGCAACCTGCTGACATGCCTGCTGACATGCATATCAAACGAAATGTCTTTCGAAGGGCAATAAACTGATCGCTATTGCGATGTCAAGTGAAGCTATCTATCACTAGTGACTCACATGAAGTCATCACTTTTCACAATCGTGAATGCACTTTCGCAACCTGCCGACATGCATATCAAACGAAATGTTTTTCAAGGGGTGATAACACGAGCGACTTCCAGTTCCTTTGTAATAGCAGATACACGCCAATCTCCCTTCACAGTCATGAGAAGTATAGAAACATGTCGGCATTTTTTTCGTCTTCAGACGCGACATAAAAACCACCCATTGGCTCTAGATATATTGCAAAGGAATAGAAGCCATGTTCATAAAGAAATCAAGGAAAGAGGCAGTATATTGCCAAGAAATGAATTTTTTAACTCTGACGTTGACTATCCTCCATGGCTACTTAAGCTACCAAAGGTCGAAGTGTCAGTGGACGGCATAATCAGAAAAAATGAAATGTTCATTCTAGCCGCCCAACAACTAGCGCTCTACGAGATACATATGCGATATCCGGACTACATACATGTCTATACAGATGGCTCCAGTTTACCAAAATCTTCAGCTTCAGCATTTATTATACCGCACCTCAAGGTACAAGGTTCATTTAAATTATCTCGCGTGACATCGTCTACAACAGCTGAACTATTCGCTATTCTAAGTGCTATAACATTTATCAATTCTGTAAAAGATGCTCAGAAATTTGTAATTTTCAGTGATTGGCAGGCGGCACTAACGTCACTCTGTAGCACAAAAGCAGAAACAATTAATAATAGTCTGATCTACGAGACACTTAAAGAGCTCACGAAGGCCGATCAAAAGCATCATGAAATATTGTTGGAGTGGATACCGGGACATTGCTACATTTCTGGCAATACAGCAGCTGATGAAGCAGCACGACAAGCACGTACGCCGCAAAAAAAAATATCGTTTCTATCCGAACATTGAAATATGAATTGCGAAGCATTTTAAAGACACAATCTTTCAATATGTGTAGAAATGCGTGGTTCGATGAAAATTCTAAAAGCTTTGATTTATATCATGTAGATCCACTTATCGAATTTGAAATTCCGTTGTCTTTAGACAGAAGTGTGGAAACCCTTATTCACCGATTAAGGGTAGGAACTGCCTACACCAAGCATTTTTTACACAAAATTGGCCGCGCTGAAACTCCTGAATGTGATTGTGGATTCGTAGATGAAGACATATATCACCTCCTTCTAGAATGCCCACAGCACGACGCACCAAGACGCCGACTTCAATCATCGTTAATAACATTAGACCGCAGACCACTAATTTTTAGGAAACTTTTGGGCCCGTGGCCAACAAGAGGCTTACAGAAGTGTGCTTTAAAAGCATTGAAAATTTTTCTTGAAGGGATGTGGCATCCTTGGCCATTACTAGCGCATTTAAGCTTTGTTTTGTGTTAACGGCAGAGTGTATATTTATGTATGTTGACTATTTTTGTCTTGGATATGTTATGCAACAGTTGCTGTTCTTTTTTTTAACATCACCGTGTGTACACATGTATGTGATTGTTGAATATGTTGTTTTGATTGTTATTTTATGTCTTGACTGTTACGCTAAGTTGTATATTGTATGCACTACGGGTTAATTGTGATTAGAAATTTGGACACTAGGTACTTTATGATTATGAACCCTATGCACTCCAAGACCTAAGGAGTAGCCGGCGCCTTACTTGTGCGCCAACATCTCCTTACATTATGTCAATAATAAAAAAAACTTGATCGCCATTACGATGTCAATGACGCTATCACTAGTGACTCACATGAAGTCATCACTTTCACAATCGTGAATGCACTTTCGCAACCTGCTGACATGCATATCAAACGAAGTGTATTTCGAAGGGTAATAACCTCATCGCTGTTACGATGTCAAGTGATGCTATCACTAGTGACTCTCACGACGCCATCAATTTTCACAATCGTGAATGCACTTTCGCAACCTGCCGACATGCATATCAGACGAAATGTATTTCTAAGGGTAATAACCTGATCGCTATTACGATGTGAAGTGACGCTGTCGCTGGTGACTCGCGTGGCGTCACCACTCTTCGTAACCATAAATGCACTGTGTCAAGTGACGTTAGCACTAGTGACTGCCGTGACATCCCCACGACTCTCAAGTACGCCTGCAATATTTCAACCTGCTGACATGCATATCAAACGAAATGTCTTTCCAGCAAGGGGCAACTGGATGGTTTTGTAGCGTTAGCTACACTTGCCTAGCCGGAGCCGATTTCGCGTGGATCCTCATGAGCCGTGCTGCGCATGCGCGAGAATCAGTGATGTCACACAGCTGGCTCACCGGAGCCCGCATCTCACGCGCTCTCCGCCACCACCGCGCGCGGCTCGCCGCTGCTGGTCTGCGCGTTCGGGAGGAGTGGCGTCGTAGCCGCGGCAGACACACTGGCGCCGGCGCGCGTGCAGACTCCGCCACCGCCACGCGCGACTCGCCACTGCTGGTCTGGGCATTCGAGAGGAGTGACGTCGTAGCTATGGCATACACACTGGCTGCGGCGCGCGCGCAGCTATTCGCCTTCGCTGTGCAGTCGCCGTGTGACACCGCGCTGGAGCCGCTTGATAGCGCCTCTGACCGGCGTTTGCAGGTGGGTAACGCCATGGAGAAGGAGAACGCGAATGCTGCTCAACGGCGCAGAAGAGCCGAGAAGCTTATCTAATCGGATCCCGAAGCAGTTGCCTGACAATTAGCGGTTCAGTGTACGAAGAATGAACAGAAGAAGGCTAATAATCCTAGACAGTCTGGAAAGCTAAGAACAATCAGCTGAACCTTTGCTAACGCTACGTACATCCTGGCGTAGCCGAGCTAAGCCACTGCAAATTTTTAAAAATTTTTGGGAGACCAATGATTCACAGTGTGTTAGTCTCGCGTAAGCATGCACCCTAGTATTATACCATCAACAGAAATTGTTTTCAAGCATCACAAATTGCAAAATATTTGTGACGTCTTGAGCATGCCATGATGACGTAACACAATGCCGAATACAATGTATTGTAACTAGTAAACTTCAACGTATTTGTAGGGAACGTTGCGGACTAAAAAGTCATCAAAGATTTACATAACTGCGAAAAAATATTTGATTGCAAGCATGCAATTACACCAAAATTTGGCATCGTTCTTATGTGCCAAATATCATGTGCAGCGCGTGCGCGCCTTAACCTTCTCAGGTCTGATGACCGTCCACGCCATTCCGGCTCTTCAATCAATTTCCATAAACTAGTGGGATGTTCAGAGCATGAAAAATTCACTTTGTGTTTTGATATAGCAGACGCTAAAGTAGAGCGCTCATGTATGCAGGTGCAGAGTGTAGCACTCTTCCTTCTCATAAAATAATAAATTATACGCAAGTGACTTTGTAAGTTCACCTGTGCGTAAATTCACCTATGCATAAATTCAGCATATGTCGCCATAGGCTAGTATGTTTATGCGTGTTGCCGGTTTTTGTGACAACTGGACCAGGGGCGTAGCCAGGTGGTTGGGGGTTTCAAACCGTGCCGAAAAATTTTCAGTTTTGCTTGCGTTATATT
>NC_051186.1:17030183-17051477 GCF_013339695.2 Rhipicephalus sanguineus
GGTCGAGTGACATGGATACATTTAGATGTGTTGCTAATATTAGTTAAAAAAATCGCGAGTGAAAATAAAACTCGTAGGAAACTGATGCCTCCTTCAAATTTATAGCGATATTGAGTACATATGGTATCGGAGCAGATGTTTACCTAGGACAAGGTTTGATTGACTCTCAGAACAATTATTGAACATTGGCTTAATGAGCACATTCAAAGAGTGGTGCGATTTTCTTGTGAGCGGCGAGGATCGTTGCAGCACGTGGCGGTGGTGATGTCAAGCACACGCTTCAATCTGCGTGGCCTCTGAGATGCGCTTGAGCAGCGCGACGAAACACAGGGTTAACTGAAGGAATACGCCAGGGCATACGCATGCCGGCGTGCAGGTGCCACTACCAGGCAACTAAGTGAAGGATTAGGGCTATCTCGAATTTACTTATATATGATCCTCACTGACAGGCCAAGAAACGAAGTGAGGTTGTTTTACAAGAACACGCGTGCGTTTTTTTACCTCCACATTGCATATAAGCGTGCACGATTTATCAGCGATATTCGCAGTCATTTAGGCATCGGTGAATTAGTGCATACTAAACGAACTTGCGACCATGAACGCGACATGAATATTCCAACGATAATGGCAGCTTTCACAAAGGAGTTTGAACAAGAAAACGTTTGTTAGATGTTAACTCTGCAGCTGAAGAAGCGCGACATCAATTTGTTGGCTTGTGTGAAGGGAACTGAAATGCCGTGCACAATTTTTATTCCCATCGGGTAGGCTTTGCGTTTAGTTTCTAAGAATACTAGAAATGTTGTTGCGTACGTGTTGCCTATTTACTGCATCAAGTAGCAGGGTGCAACACAAACGGAGATATAATTTATCAGCCATATGCCGCGCCACATGCTACTGTTATCAACCATTTGAATGCTCAATATGTTCATCCAGCAACACACATTCGTAGCTATAAGTTTTCGCTCGAGATACCTAAAACCCTCGTTTTGTGAGAGCAACAATGAACATAAAGGATCAATTCGTGCGAATATATTGTCGATTACGTTCAAAAATTTACGCAGAACATTAAAAGCGCGCGGATATAAAGCACAGATGACATCAAGCTTCATTAGGCAGGCCTATGAAAGGGAAAATTGATATCCACCCATCTGTAGCACGAAAGCACAAGGAAATCCGTACTGCGTATTCAAAACGACATCTTATTAGTTGCAGAATAATTCGTCCGGGTCGGGTGATCTAACCAGGGACCAACACCATTCCGTAGCGCTCACTCCACCAAATGAGCTAACCTGGAAGCTAGCTATTTCTAGCTTCCTGGTCACGGCCCGTCATAGCTATAGCCCGCCGGTTGAGTGAGTGCATGGCAGATCTCGGATGGACTTCGCCAGGGACGCCTTTCCACTGCTCGGAGGTGCGAGAGGAATGAATATGGAGGAGAGAAGAAGACAGCTGTTAATTGTATTGTGACATTGCAAGGCGCCACATCCCGGGCAAATGTGGTATAACGCGTCGGATATAAGAGATGCACGGTTGTCTGCAGTTGTCGAAGGACGACCGCCTGCTTCCATGTGAGACGACCCGGTGGGTATTGGTATAGCCGTCGTTGGCTTGTGTAGTGCCCTGTAAAATCGCGATATGTGAGAAGGGGGAGCCCTGCCCTGAGTTGGCCGCGTCACTGCCTGGGTCTGCTCGGCGGGAGAAATCGCGAGCGGCCGCATGGGCTCGTTGATTACACGACACCAAGGCATGCTCCAAACCACTCTTAGAATCTGATCGCAGACACGCACTTTTATGTAATATTTGCGTTCCGTGAATGTAGAGGGATTTGACTTTGCTCAAAAAAACTACTAACTACATCACCATCCCTGATATATCCGGGGACAATCGCATAAAGCCTCGTTGCAGCGGTCACATCAGAATCTGTCGCCTCTTGCGTAGTTTTTTGTTTTTTTTTTTGCTTTCATGAATGCCCTCAGGTTACAAAATTTCGCTTAATTGAAAACTCGCTCTTGGGAGAGTGTTGTGAATTAGACTTTTGGAGGATGAACACCTGTGCCGGAGATGCTACTGCACGTGATCGTTCGGCAATGAGCTTTTACAAGACCGTAGGAACATGCGACACGTCATATACATACGCAATATGCCTGTTTGCTGTGAAAACATAGATGCAAATGTAGCAAGTGATTAAATCACCCACACTCGTTCTCGAAGTAGCAGTCTGCGCCAGGGCGGTAGTCTTCGCTTCCGTTTTCTCTATCTGACTTGCAAAGGCAATGTCATTGTCGGCCCTTCTCGGAATCGGCATCAGAAATAGCAGACACGCGTACGCTTTCAGCTTCGTTTTCGCTTTGCGTGTAATTAGGCACTGGATATACTTTGCAAAAATCGCTCCAAATAGCGATAACAAAACTGGAATATTATCATAAATACTGTCACAATATTTGTCTTCTGCAAAAATAGTCCCTATTACCGCAGTCGGAAGGCACTTACTTCCTACACCAATGCGCTAAATCACGGCGGAACTCGAAGGATTCGCTTACGCCTGCACAGTAACTTATCGTTCACATAGAACGCTATTGTGAACATGGCCTAAAGGATGCCGCCAGATGCACGAACGGAGTATCACGTGACTTTTGAACGACTTTTATTGTTTTTTTTTATCGCTCGTATGGACGGCGGCTCCATCGAGGTCTCGCAAAATATCAGCACGTCTCTCGAAATATTATCAGGTCTCGGCAAATCTGGAAAAAACTTCTTGACTGATTAGACGCATTAAAATTATTGTACATCTATATTAAATTATGAGCATATGTTACCATGCATACAAGAATTCGTTGAACCGGAGGCGAAAAACAAGTGCAGCAAGGCAACTCTTCGCTAATAAGGCTGCGCTGAATTTCGTGGAAGTGGAATAAGAAATCACTGTAGGGCAAGCTGTAAAGCTGACAGGGAAGCCTGTATACACATCAAGATAATTGAATTTGCGAAATTTTGGTGCCAGAACGCGCATTTCGGTGGCCGCGGGATGGGTATTGTCACGGAATCGTGACGTCGACGAAGGAAGCAGCTGGCGTGTCGAAGATGAAACTCTTTAATTTGGCCGAACTTGTGGCCGGGAAAAGGAAAGTCAAACTACAACAATACACATTGTATACTGATAGCGGCGAACAGAGCGTCGGCCGTCGAAAAACTGAGAGGCAGACACGCGCGTCGGCTTTTATACAGGCGCTATCGAACTTTCCAGCGATATCGTTAGTGGCGACGTTGTCTCTCGACAAAGCTGGAAGATTCGCGTGCGGCGCGCAGTCTTAACGGAACGTTCTGAAACAATCGCGAAGCTTCTTACACGTCGCGGCGCGGCCTGCGCACCGCGTTGCCCACAGTCCTAGTCGGTGAAGCTTAAACTCATGAAAAATAAGACGCGCGGCACTGTGCCATGGGACAGCGTTCTAGGTAATGAGGAGAGCTTTGCTCAGTTCCACACATAGAAGTCAACGAAACGCTAAGATATATAGAACGATATATTCACAGACCTATAACAGTTTTGCCAATCTCCAAGCCACGCGAACTTCTAACTTATTACTCCGCATAAAACTGAAAGTAATCACAATGCGGGAGCGAAACAAGAACGACCACGAACTATTTGCTAGTGCGAACCCATCTACTGCAAGGGGTCTCTGAAAACTTCGCAGCGTTGACTGCTGTGTGTGGGAAAAAGTATAGAAAAGATGAAAGCTGCAACGGCGATGCCGCCCGCAAACCGCATTCCTGATGCGGCCGCTACCTACAAGAAAACACAGTGCTTACGTATCGCCTAGACATTCCCAAAGGAGATTCTGCGAGAATTTCTTTTTTTCTGTGGCAACGCCATACCAGTGAAACGCTGTTCACGAAGCAATTTCAAATATTCGGTGGTGCCAGTGGGGAAAACGCATTTTCGTCGGGAACAGCAGCTTTCAAATGGCGATCAGTCGTGCACACGAAGACAGAGCAATAACTTCTTTGGCGACTCTGTGCGATGCGGTCTGGGTTCTTATTTTCTCCCTCACAGATAATCGGTCACCGACTACCATTCCTTGCGGTCTTAGAGCCCAGGTATTCCCTTGGTAATGCTCACTACCTAAGCAGAATGCCATCGCAATATTACCACCGAATATTTGCGTCTAGGTACCGGGAATGCACTCAGCAGCTCCATAATTAGCATAAGAAAAAAATTGAATGTTGTGCACTTTTAATATTGTCACGTGGTCGTGACGTCGATGAAGACACCAGCCGGCGTGTTCAAGGTGGAACTGTTTATTTGGCCGAACCTGTGGCCGGGAAATGAAAATTCAAACTACAGCAATACATGCTGTACACTGTTAGCGGCGAACAGGGCGTCGGCCGTCGATAAACTGACAAGAGGCCAAGCGCGTCGGCTTTTATACAGGCGCTGTCGAACTTTCCAGCGATATCGCTGGTGGCGGCGTTATCTCTCGACAAAGCTGGAACATTCGCGTGCGGTGCGCAATCCTAAGAAAACGATCTGCTACAATCGCGAAGGTTCTCGAACACTGCTTCGCGGACAGCGTCAAGCGTGGATAACCGTCCTTGCTGGTCAAACCGGAATACATAAAAATAAAACAAGAAGTGGGCGTGGCAATATTTTCACTCACAACGTGCATTCTTCCGTAATTTATTTACTTTGTTGCAATATTTCTTACTGCCTGCAATAACATGGCGCCGTTTACAGTGGCAGGATCTCATTCGATAAATTGCACACATAGCCGCATGCTTGACCTCAAGAAGTCATGCTTCTGTTCGGCAGAAGAAACAAACACAATTTCGTACGCTTTTGTATTAACGCGACAACACGGAAGAATACTTGAGCGTTATTTCGGCTGGTGGTAAAGTGGTATTTCCAAGTGCTTGCTCAATACGCACTCCTTTGTTTTGTATGAGTGCACAAAATGTATTTGCGGTATCTGCGTGGCGCTCAGGCGGATCCCTTTGGCCTAGACATAATTATGTTGAGGTTCAATTTGTAGTTATAAATATGAAGGTTTTTTGGTTTTGTCTTTTGCATATTTTCACTGAACTATTTGACATTTCTTGATCTATCTTTACTCTTGCAGCTGTTCCAGAAAAAAAAAAGTTAATTTTTCCAAGCAGCAAAAATGTTAGCAGTGCACTTTATGTGCATAATACCTAAATATTATCCATACTTCTAAAAGAAAATAAATATCAAATAACCGTATATGGCATGGTGAGCTTTGAAGCTCAGTCTTGAATGCCATCAAACTTCCAAACAGTACTTCCGTTACTGTCTGCCTGAGTTGTACAGTGGTTACAGTGCTCGGACGCCGACCCGAAGGTCGCGGGTTCGATCCCGACCGCGGCGATCGCATTTCGATGGAGGCGAAATGCTAGAGGCCTGTGTACTGTGCGATGTCAGTGTACATTAGAGAATACCACACGCTGAAAATTTCCCAAGCCCTCTATTAAGGCGTGCCTGAGTATCTTATCGCGATTTTGGCCCGTAAAACCGCATATCTTATTAATATTACTTCCCTTGTTGCGATGACTTTTAAATGAGCGCTTCAATCTATGCAAAGGATAATATATGGTGGAGACGCGGTCGCACAAAGAGGGAATACAGAAAATAAAGCGCGAGAACATCATAAGGAAAGCTTTCAACCACGATAACGATGACAACGTCGATTGCCTGATGTCATAATCGGGTAATCAGCGATCATATCGGTTGACAAACGCGTGTCAGCGGCGTTCAGTGCCAGTAAATACTAGCACAAAAAGCACCTTTTCCTCTAATGCCGACTTTATTTACGATGTAGTCGCACTTCCGGTTACATCGCCTCTCATGACTAGTCTGTGCTTTCAAGATGGCGCCTTGACACCACAATGCGGCAATCATTGCTGCTTATGCAGGCCGGTACGATCAATTTTTATGATATGATTGGGAGCATAAGAAAAAAAAGATATTCAGGCTTTACATTGCTAGCTATACGATGTGAATATAAGACATGCCGATTGTTGTGCGAAGCTTAAAAACAACCTTGGCCTCCTGGTTAACGCCGCTTTCCTAGTATTCCTGCCTAGCTTCTGCATTGGTCTTTTATTGCTTTAGGGGACCTTAACGGAAGTAAACAACCACCCACTTTCAATTTTTAGATGCGAAGCATCTTATGGCGGAGTTCAAACCGGCGGTGGTGGTGGTGGTGTGACCACCCTTAGTGCGCATGCGCAAACTCTCTCCTCACATCTCCTCTCTACTCCCTCTCTCCCCTTCCCCTCTCCCCATTTCCCCATCTCCATTCCACCTCTTCACTTTCCCCTCTCCCCTCTCCGCTCCTTCTCTCCCCTTCTCCACTCACCCTCGAAACACGCGCTCGACATGCCGAAACGCTGCTTCGCATTGCCTCACGGTCCCCTTTTTTCGTCCACTTAAAGGGACACTAAAGAGAAACAATGAATTGGTTTAGATTGATAAAGTGTGCTCGGAGAACTCTTGTGTAGTTTATTTCACCACCATAGGTTTATTATTAGAGGAGAAAACAAAGTTCAAAGTCTCATTTTTAAATTTCGCGCCGAACTTTGTAATTCGTGACGTAAAAGACTTCAAAGAGCATTTAACGTATTTTGGCCCTACTCCCTCGACGAAATTTCCACAAACTCGTTATGTCAAGTCTCTGGCCCCCTTGGGAACAATGTAGGTCGATTTAACCGATTAGGAACTACGTAGACCCAAGCAGGCACCGTCAAAAATATGTGACGTCACGGGAAATGGTGCGGGAATTCCAAGGGGGCGTCGCCACCTGTATTATCTTTTTGCGCGTTTTCTCGCTTATTAGGCGTCTTCGCGCAGAAAGCGTGGTGTTTTTGGTATCGTGGAAGACTACTTTACTAATGCAAGAAAAATCGTTTTGCTCTTTAGTGTCCCTTTAAGGACGGCCACCGCTAACGCGATCTAAGCCGCGACCTTCAAATCAGCAGCGCAGCACAAAAGCTACGAGATTTTTTTCAACAGCGAAGCTCCTTAGAAAGACCGACAATTGCCCAAAACATGAAATGAGATGACTGTACTGATGAAAAGATTGTCCGTCGCATTGACTCAAACCAACCCTGTTTATCTCGTGAGAGGGGGATTTATATTTTATTTATTCATTGAAAGTCGCGAAAAATGACCTTTGGCGCCTGTGGCGGCAAAATCATAAATGGTCCGATAAAGCCGGTCACGTGACCGTTGTTTGGTGTGCGCGTTCGATGACTTTTCTGTTAGTACTGAAATATTGTTCATTTCTTTATATTAAAAGATATTACTCCAAAAAATGTACATATAGGCCTGCGTTAGTTGTATGCAACAAAGTGGCGCTGTCTTCGCTTGGCGTAGCCATCCATGTCACAGGCGCAGACAACGCTGTACAAATACCGACAAGGTTTATAACGCCACATCATCTCATTGTAACAGCTTGCTATCCTCAAAAATGGCTGGAAAGCTCAAAATAAAGGTGGTTAAGCATAGTTACAGTAACTCCTGCGAAAGCAGAACAACGAAAGCTTTCACAAGGGCTAGCGGCATCTGCTATGAATTCTCAGCGTTGCTGGAGCAAGCCTTCATGCGTGTTTGGAGCCTTTCAGATCGAAAATTACTGCTTATAAAATAACTACGTGCTTTTAGGATAAACCACTGCAGCTATAAACGCTACGAAGGGTAAGCTTCCTGTCGCGCCGTAAAACGCTGGGTCGAGAAAATTCAGTTGTCGGTCCCTTTAAGCTAGCCGTAATTTGTGTGTGCGGCCTACCAGAAAACTATCATCATCAACGGGTATGTGCCACAGAAGTTAGCCAAATTCCTTTACTCACCACTCACTGATAGAGAGAGTGAGAAATCTATAGAAAGAAAGAGAGAAATAGAGAGAAATAATGGGAATAAACACATAAAAAGATACAAAGACAGAGAACGATAGAGAAAGAGAGAGAAATAAGCAGAGGCAGAAAGCGATGGAAAACAAACAAAGCTCAAGATAGAAAGAAAGAGATAGAAAAAAACAGAGATAAGGAAAGGGAAGAAAGAGAAATAACGATAAAAAGAGCGAAAAGAGAAAAGAAATAGAAAAGAATAGAAAGAAACCGATACAAAATAGAGATACAAGACACAAAGAGGAAGAAAAGAAACAAAACAAAATAATGAGAAACAAAGAAGGCCACCCAGCCGCGCTCTTGCTTCAGGCTTGGCACGTCTAGTGCAAAGTTGCCATACTAGGGAGCTGGAAAGGCCCGGAGAAGAGCCCGAAGCGACGCAAGCCCTAGGCCAACGACGACGTGCCCGTAGATCTAGGAGAAATGCGAACGCTCAGTTCTAGTGTTCGGACATCCGTGCCGTGACTAACCTAGCTAAAGCCTAGCGACAACCTAGAAGCAACCAGATTAGACTTCAAAATCGCCCAGTTTCGCTGTTTTAAGCCTTACTCGACTTGGACGACGCCGCACACACGAAGTCAGCTAGACACCTTTCCTCATAATCTACAAGGCAAACATTTAGCGCATAGTGTCTGCTGTATGAGGCAAATGGAGATGCTGGCGCGAACATATGTTAATTAAAGCATGTACATAAAGGCGTTTTCGAGAACGAGTTATTCGTACTGGGGAGTGATTCTATGAGAGATCAACCTACATAAAAAATGCTAGTTTACATTTCGCCAAGTGGTTTATATTTCATGCACATATCACTCTGTAGCCCGAAAGTGATTTCGTTTTTAAATGAGTAATTGAGGAGGAAAGAAATATCCAAGTTATTCAATGAGGAGGCACCATAAATGGCATGTCTGACAAACGTTGACGCATTCCTTGACGCCCTGACCAGGCATATTGCCAATGAAGTGTAAACATATTTGCCATCATCGCAGTGTGCTTTCTGTGTTGTAACTTTTTTTGCAATTTCTTGTTTTATAGCACCGTAGAGTGGCCTTTTTTCTTGTTTTTTTTTCTATGCGAACCGTAATATTGTATAAAATTTCAATGTTGGTTCACTAGATTATTAGGTCCTTATTATATGTTTTATCCTTGCTAGTGTTCAAGACACCTCACGCAACAACATCGACGGCAGTAGAACTGGCAGCCCTTCATAAAGCGTTACAATTCGTCAATGACCAACCGATGCACAAGTGGACTATTTTCTGCGACTCGAAGGCGGCACTGCAGTCTCTACTGTCAGCTTTACGCCGCGGACCGCACGAACAGCAGGTACTAGAGATAGCAGATGTTATCCGCCATCTAACTGAGAAAGGGCATCAAATCACTTTTCAGTGGTTACCCAGTCACTGCGGAATCATCGGCAATGAAAGGGCCGATCAAGCTGCCCGCTAAGCCCACGCACAAGACCATCAACTGTTACTACATCTTTCTAGGACCGACGCTGCACGGAAGCTCCGTTTGCATGCTGGCCAACGCACCACGTCACAGTGGAATGAGCCACACTTCAAACATGATCGACTGCACTCATTTGACCTTACATTAAGTCTTGAAGTCCCATCAAGGCTTCGCCGAGCAGACGCGACGCTTTTGTGTAGGCTGTGGTTGGGCGTTGCGTTTACAAACGCCTATGCTTTCCGCATTGGGATGGCCGACACCGCAGCCTGTGACCACTGTGGAAACGCAGAAACAATTAGACATATCTTTTGCGACTGCCCACTGTACAGTGCACAGCGACTATCTCTTTGCAACGCGCTGAACAAGTTGGATGACCGACCTTTGCCGGAGGAAAGAACCCTACGCCATCGACAAGACGCAACGTCGCAGAAGAAGGCCATGCAAGCGCTACTGCGCTTCTTGCGATCGACCGGCCTTTTTGAACGATTGTGACCAGAACGCCGTCCCTGTGTATGTTGTTGTTTTTCATCTTGTGTGTGTACGTGCGTTTCTTTTCTCGTCTTTATTCCCCTCTCCCCCCCTCTCTCTCTCTCTCTAGACCTTCTTTCTTGCCCCTATTTCCCCTCCCCAGTGCTGGGTAGCAAACCAGATGCTAATATTCGGTTAACCTCCCGGCGTTCCTTTCTTCATCTCTCTCTCTCTTGCTAGTACTGTTGATTTTTTTTTACCATTGCTGCATTCACATGCAATAACAAATAATTATGTTGTACTGTACTTCTTATTATGTGATCTGGCGCATGACCGCTCTTCATGATTATTTTATGAAGGTACTACGGAAGTTCACTTTTTTGTACTGCCCCCCTTATACCATGGCTCAAAGGAGGCCTGTAAGGTATTTTTAAGTAATAAATAAATATGTTGCCTGGCATTCTCGCAAATAAGTGACAATACGAAATGATAAATATTGTAGCTACAAAGAAACCACTTTTTTTCTGCAATACGTATGCTTCGTTATGAGTGAATAGCATTGTTGGAAGCTCGTTAACAGAAAAAAAGCATATTTTTAAAAATTTAGGAATATGCGACATTTTTTGAAAGTTGCCACGTCTGCGCATTTCGATCTCTCGTGTGAATTCACCTATCATTTTATAGCTTCGTGGCCTCTGAAAACGTAATATGCGCAATAGTTCCTCTAAATGTTGCCTTCGAGCAAGTACTTATTTTTATCAATTGCTAGAAATGTCGAGTTTTGACGAAACCGAACAGCGTTTAAAAATTGGTATAAAAAAGCAACTTCGAGCTTTCGTAAATTCCAGACCATAGGTCGGCAAGCTCACTCGAGATTCGACTCCCTCAGACTCACTGAGACTCTAATCGAGCCGTGAGTTGGAGTCTGAGCGAGTCCGGGAGAGCAATAGTTTGGTGAGTTTGAGTTCGACTGAGTCCCGAGAAAGCAATTTAGTTGGTCTGAGTCCGAGTGAGTCCGGTTAAAGAGATTTTGGTGACTCTGAGTCCGAGTGCGCCTTAAGCGTCAAACATATTTCTTGACTCAGTCTGAGTGAGCTCCACTATTTTTTTTACCTATGGATTTAACTTCTCATCGTCAGCATTACTATCAGCCTTACGTTAGCTCTTGTTTTTACTCTCGTCTGCTACCACATATTTTAACGCAGTATGGTTCATGTGCCAGCTCCATATTTATTGATAGGAAGTGTAGGTTACAGAAAAAGAGGGCGCGGGGGGGGGGGGGGCTGCCTTGACCTCTGTATCTTGATCTCTTCCATGGAAAGTTCTTGTTACAAGTATGTCGTGCGAGTCTTGTATTTCAATAAAAACGTGCGTACTCGATGGCAGCCACTGATAACTGTGTATTTGAAGGTACGAGATCAATCGGCGCAACGAGCATCGATTACATGAGCTATTGAGGTGAATGAGGCTTCACACCATGATCGGAAAGGCTATATATACGCTTACGCACTCACGTGTTGACTCACTCAGACTCAGATCGAGCCGTGAGTCTGAGTCTTAGTGAGTTGCCGATATCGACCAAACTTTTTCCTCAATCACACTCAATAAAGTTTTCTCAACGGGGCTCACTCGGAGAGAAACTTGCCGAAATATCACTTACCCGGACTCACTCAGACTCAGATCAAGGCTCGATCTGAGTCTGAGTGAGTCCGGGTAAGTGATATTTCGGCAAGTTTCTTTCCGAGTGAGCCCCGTTGAGAAAACTTTAATGAGTGTGATTGAGGAAAAAGTTTGGTCGATCTGAGTCCGAGTGAGCTCTAGGTGCAAAATATATTTATTTAGTGAGTCTGAGCGAGCTCCCCTTTTTTGCCGACCTGTGATACAGACCCTCATGGACCAAAGAAAATATTATAAAGAACCAGTTTGCATTGTTTTGTTGGAATCGGCAATACTGGCGCTACAAGCCAGAGCGTTTTCATAATGCACCGATTCCCTAAGAAAATGCGAAAGGGATGAAACGCGGGCATAGCCTCTTACTCGTCCAAACATGTCCACATTTGCAGAAGGAAGTGACGACTCCAGCCACGCGAAAATGCACATTAGGTTGTAGAAGTCAGGACGATTGCTTCAGTGATTTTGCCTTGCGAAAATGAATGTCGTTCGTGTCTCTGTGATATTACGTATTTACATTGTGGAAGTCGATAGCCGTCACCCATTTATGAGAAGGGCTCGTATGGCTTCAAAAGTTCAAAAAACGACTCCCTCATTACTTAAAATATATGCTCCAAGCTTTCAGTGATCACGTCAGCAGATAAATAAGGCCTGCAGGCCGTAAATAACGACTCCCAAAGCGCAGCTCTATGCTCTTTCGTTTAATGTTTCGGTTAGCAAAAGATAAAGAAAAAACAACCTTCAGGCCCGCGCTGCCCTGCATTGGGCCGGAAATGACGTGATAAGAAACCACAACGTGAAGTTTTGCTCTTTTCTATTTGTGACTCAGAGTCTTGTGCGGGCACGAATGAATGAACCCCGCCAGTGAACATTAATGAACCTTTAGGCTCAAAGTTCGTTAATTAACTTCTAAGCGATGACGTGGAGGAGAATGTTTCTTTCCACTGCAGTTATGGAAGTTAAGACTTACCTCTGCGAAAGCAGTCTTCAAACTTTTTGGGCCGTTCATTTCGTGGAGTAAAATAAGTAAGAAACAAACGCGTAAATTACAGAGAGATAAGAATACTGGACGAGTTCATCTGCACACATTTTATAAAACTACAGTAATGGCGCGGCTAAGCCAAGCTGACAGTCTGCTTTCGAGTTTAACGGTTCTAATGAGAGCCTTATATGTAGTAGTGGCTACAAGCCTTTCTATACAAGAAGAACGCATTCATTTTAAGACAGTAATAAAATAATCTGGCCGTGACCTAATTAGCCATGTCGGTACTAAAATTCTTCGGGGCACCACATTTGTCGCTCGCAAAACATTCCTCAGGGCCAATGTAAAGTAAAGAGAACATCCTTATTTCTTCCTGCTGTTTTTTTTCTAGACGATAGAGTTTGATACGCCCGTCGGTAAAAAGGGGCGCCGATTGGCGAGCTATATTTGTGCTCAAGAAAAATTGATACCTTGGCGTCAGCGCGTGGACTATTGTCTCGTGATGCGTATGACTAAAAATACACTTGCGTGCAATATGTGGCCGGTTGTTATGACACAGTGTGTTTTATAGTCAATAAAAGCAGCAAAAAAACTCACAGGGTTCATTACGCACTCACCTAAAACGACAGATTTTTTCTCATCCTATATATTTCTTCCTCTCTCCCTCTCTCTGTACGTGTTCTCTCGCCCATCAGAGCTTTTGCATTCCACAC
Organism: Rhipicephalus sanguineus; assembly: GCF_013339695.2. Lineage (NCBI taxonomy): Eukaryota > Metazoa > Arthropoda > Arachnida > Ixodida > Ixodidae > Rhipicephalus > Rhipicephalus sanguineus. The sequence continues at coordinate 17,043,384 of NC_051186.1, forward strand.
CGGAGCAATTGACGCTTGTACTCTTGGTGCGAAGAGAGCGCGTGCGGTTCATGATGATGATAATTTTCTATCTACGACACACGGCTAACCTCGAGCGTAAGAGCTCTGCTGTAATAAAAAAAAAAAGAAAGCATTGCACGGCCGTGCGTTCACAAACGTAGACGCCGGAGACTCAGCTTAAAAACGTTTGATGGCTCACAGTGCAAGAAAAGCTGCATATCAACAAGATAAACCCTTCCTCTTCTTGAATGAACGAAAATAATCCAAGATCTCCACGGCACTACAGGTGAACTTGTAAAAACAGTGTAGGCATACACCTCAACTGGCAACTTGAGGAAAACGCGCGTGTTCCATACGCAATTTCTGCTGTTCTTGCAAAGCAGCTGTCACATGAATATGTGTATGAAACTTCGAAATAATACGAAGCTTTCATAATGATTTTTAAACCAATGCGTTCCCTTGCTTAGTCACAGTTTGCATTATGCGTTCTGTACATATGTGGACGCTGCGATATAAAGGGATAATTCTGAAAACATTCGCACAGGTTATGTAGTTTGTCACGTAGAGAAACTCGCTCGGAGCTGGCCATGAATCAATGGACTAGGTAAATGACGTCCTCTTATAAATAAGGGCAGTGAATAAACGTACTGAACCTGCAAGCACGACTGGCAAACGAGTAGATGTGATTAAATCGTAAAATTGTCGTAAATAAAATGCGATCGGTATGACGTGCCGCAGGCGTAATTGCAGATCGTGGTGAAGATTTAATGTAAATTAGATACATATTTACATTCGCTGCTGACGATGTTATAATGAGAAGGATCCTGAATTCTGCGTGACTTAGTCAGAGTAATTGTTCCCTACAAGAATCATTCCATGAGTTCGCTGAGCCGGCCGTAAGCGTGATATTCTAAATTCGTTTTTCATCACACCAAAGCAAATCCAATAATGATGCAATATATTATGTGAAATATTTTGTGTTCCTATCTTGTAACATGGAATTTTCACTGAAATGAAACACAGAGGCTTCCGCAATTCGGATTACTATAGTCTTGGTGTGTGTTTCTCAAAATGAGAAAAAGTTTGTTTCATGACGTCATTAACGCCAGCACATACCCAATACCAATAGCTGCATTCGTAGATGGCGTTGAAGTATTTTCGTAGCTGTAAGGCCATAAACAAAGGCTTTCAATGCTTTGAAAAATCAGACAAGCATATTGATGTGGGTGTTGAAAGCAAATGAGCTGGTCACTCTTGCCGTAACAATTCGTTGGGAACACGGCTCAGCGGAGGGGAGAAAAACGTATGCTGAGAGCTTGAGTGCATAGAGTAGATTGGCGTTTATTTGGAAGTAAAAAAAGCATGTTCGGTGCGGCATGGCGGTGGCGGCATCTCAGTGTTAGGAATTTTGCCTCTCGCTAACGTGGTAAAACGATGAATTGAGGTACTACAACGCCTACAACGGGAGAATCATTCCGCCCAGAAGCAGCGATAATTGTGCGTTGAACAGCTAGGACAATAAAAATCCGTCATGGTAGCGGCGAATGTCACTTTAATTCAAGGGAAGAGAGAGAAAGTTAATGTTCCTTGGCGTGTGAATGCGTGACTTGTTAGAAACAAGCAATGTTTTCTTCGGCGACCGCCTGCGTTCGTTTTGTCGGAATGCTGAATAAAGTCCTGAAATGTGCGGCAGTTCGCCGTGATGTGGGTGTCGTAACCCGCCTTAAAGATCCCTATTGGAAATGCGTCCGTCATTTATGATGGAAGGTTTGTCATTATAATGATGTGTGTTACAGTGTACACGGTGGGTGGTGTTGTGTGCCGCAATGAATGCACAAGTGATCCTGCCTAAGCCGTTCCCCCAACCTCATGAGCAAATAACAAACCTGTGCGTCTGCGTGGTGTTGACTACCCTGAACGGGACTCGAACAAGCGCAGTGCAGCTCACAGCAAGAGCTGCACATATTGCCGCGAGTCTTATATTTCATAAGTTGAAGCTTCACGCACAAAGACTGTGGGCAACGCGCTGCGCAGGCATCGCCGTGATGTGTAGGAAGCTTCACGATTGTTTTGGAACAATCCGTAATATTGCGCGCCGCACGAGAATGTTCCAGCTTTGTCGAGAGATAACGCCGCCAACAGCGATATCGCTGGAAAGTTCGATAGCGCCTGTATAAAAGCCGACGCGCTTGACTGCTTGTCAGTGATCGACGGTCCACGCTCTGTCCGCGCTATCAGTGTGTTGCTGTAGATTGACTTACAGTTTCCCGGCCACAAGTCGGCCAAATAAACAGTTTCATCTCGAACGTGCTGACTGCTGTCTTTCGTCGTCACGACACGTGACATCTGGTGGAGGTGCTCTGCTTCATGATCCGGACGCCACCGCGGGGCGCTGACCCAAGCCAAAGCCGCGTAGAAGACAGACGCTAAGGACAACCCGGATCCTCGAACCAGCCGCCGGCAGAAGGGACTACAACCAGAGTCGGGCTCCTTCCCGAAAACACCAGGCAGCCGAAGACCGTCACATCGAACGCCGAGACGATGACAGACCCCTGCCACCTACAACGGTAGTGATGCAACAGCCAAGGGAGCACCGACTTTCCGTGGATCGTCGTTTGAAGACTCGGAGAGCTGGCTGGAGACGTACGAGCGAGTCGCCGTCTTCAACCACTGGGACACTGAAGAGAAGCTGCGCCACGTCTACTTCTACTTAGAAGACGCCGCGAAGACGTGGTTTCGAAAACCATGAATCGAGCTTCAATCCTGGGACCTCTTTCGGACGACGTTCTTAATACCTTCGCGAACATCGTCCGCAAGGAAAAGGCCGCTGGTTTGCTGGAGACAAGAGCACAGCTACCGAATGAGACGGTCACCATTTACACGGAAGAGATGACGCGATTTTCCGCCTGGCTGATGCTGCCATGCCTGAGAAAAAAAAGGTCCGCTTCCTTATGCGGGGAGTGAAACAAGACTCTTTGCAGGATTGATGCGGAACCCACCGAAAACTGTCATCGAATTCCTAAAGGAGGCTACAACAATGAAAAATCCCTCGAGATTAGGACGAAGCAATACAACCGCTCAACCCAGTCGACAGGCACACCGAAGCGCACTCGCTATAGGCACCGACAACTTCGGGAAACCATCAGAGCGATAGTGCGGGAGGAGCTGCGCAAGCTGTTGCCAGCGCAGCCTCAAGTGGATTCGATCGCCGACATGGTCCGCGAGGAAATCCAGCAGTCGCTGGGCACCCCCGATGCAGCGCAGCCGCAGCTGCAAGCATGAAACTATGCTGCAGCAGCCCGACGCAACGCCCCGCTCCTCGTCCGTCAAGACGCCGCGCGCCGCCGCAGCAGTTCCCGCCCGCCAGACGCGCCGCCGCCATCACCACCAACGCCCTACCGTCCTCCTGTCGCCAGCGCTATGCCCCGCGATACGCCCCAAGGAGACCGACGTTTGGCGCGCCCTGACAACCGCCCGCTCTGCTACCACTGCGGGGAGGACGGCCATACCTACCGCCGCTGCCAGTACCGTCAGATGGGGCTACGCGGATTCGCCGTCAACGCGCCGCGCCGCAGCCAGGCGAACGGCCTCGCGACATCGACGACTACTCACCGAACACAGTGGCAAGAACGACGACCTTCCCGCTCGCCGTCGCCGGCCGCTACATGTCACGCACCGCCGGCAGTACACTGGCCCAAACGGGGCCGGTCGCCTAGCCCGTATCCGGAGAAAACTAAGGGCAGCAACCGATGGAGGTGTGGTTGCTGCACGACGAAATGCCGAAGATCTCCGCGGCCCCGCCGACGACGACAAACGCGAGGAGACCTGCAGAACACGACGCGAAGCAGACGAAGTCCTGCCGATGAACCTCGCGGACCGAAGTAGACTGACGACGCAAAGGGGAAGCAGCGGAACAAACCGACGTAGCCGTGACCCCACGCCACGACCTAACTGCAACGCGAGACGACGAACTAGCGACCTCGACGTTCTTATCGACGGCCACAGCGTCACAGCTCTCGTCGACACCGGAGCCGACTATTCTGTCTTCAGTGGACCATTCGCCACCAAGCTGAAGAAAGTAAAGACCGCTTGGAGTGGACCCGAAATCCGGACAGCTGGAGGCCACCTGATAACGCCGATTGGTGTCTGCACGGCGAGAGTCACCATCAATAACCGGACTTATCCTGCGAGCTTTGTAATCCTACAAAATTGCTCTAGGGATGTGATACTTGGAATGAACTCCCTAAGTGACCACGGCGCCGTTATCGACCTGAGGTCTAGTCGATAACATTAACTCAGACAAAGCGCCCGCCCCACGCGACGCCAGGGAACCATGCATTGAATGTGATAGAAGAGCAGGTGACCGTTGCGCCCCGCTCCAGCTTATTTCCGTCGGGACCGAAAAACCTGCGAACCTTGAAGGCGTCATCGAGGGCGATCAGCAACTACTCCTGAACCGTCAAAATTGCGTCGCAAGAGGTATAGCCGAACTGCGTGACGGTAAAGCAAAGGTAGTGCTGACAAACTTCAGCCACGAATATAGGCACCTCAACATTGTACGACGGTGCCTACATCGACGAATGTGTAGCCGCCAGCTATGCTTTCGCCCTCTTCGATGCTGCCGAACCTGCTTCGACGAATAGAGGTCCCGAACCGGATTTTGACGTCAACCCGAGCCTTCGAAGGTCAAGAAAGACCAGCTCAAAACCCTGCTCCTGCAATACAAGGGGACTGTTTCTCGTCGTCATCGCGGGTCCGACAAACGCCCCTGTTAAGCACCGCATTATAACAGAAACACAATTCTCGACCACTCCGTCAGCCCCTACAGAGTTCGACTCGAGAGCGCGACGCGATAAAGAAACAAGTCGACGAGATGCTACGCTGACAAACGTCATCCAGCCGCAAGTGTCCGTGGGCGTCACCCTGGTGTTAGTGAGGAAGAAGGAGGGACACTGCGCTTCTGCGTGATTATCGGCGCGAACAAAAACACAAAGAAGCGACGTACCCCCTCCCACGGATAGACGACACCCTGGATCGCTTCACAACGCGACGTACTTTTCATCGATGGACCTCAAGACCGGCTATTGGCAGATCGAAGCAGACGAGAGAGACCGAGAAAAGACCGCTTTTATATAACACCCGACGGCCTCTTTGAGTTCAAGGTCATGCTTTCGGTTTGCTCGGTACCTGCGACGTTCCAGCGCGTCATGGACACTGTATGGCCGGATTGAAGTGGCAGACGTGCCTTGTGTATTTGGACGACGTTGTCGTGTTTTCCTCGACCTTCGACGAGCATCTCCGGCGGCTCGAGGCAGTACTTCAAGAAATCAAGGCCTCTGGACTGACCCTGAAGCCAGAAAAGTGCCGATTCGCGTACACGAGCTCTTGTTTCTGGGCCATGTGATCAGCAAGTCTGGAGTGCGCCAGACCCGCGGAAAACAGCGGCCATCGCCGAATTCGCGCCTCCCACCGACAAGAAGGCCGTGCGCCGATTTCTCGGCTGGCGCCTATTACAGACGCTTCGTCAAAAACTTTTCACGCATCGCCGAACCACTGACGCTTCTCACGAAGGACTAACGTGGAATTCAGGTGGGAACGGAGCAAGTGCAAGCATTTGAGGAACTTAAACGACGCCTGCAGACGCCACCCATACTGCGCATTCGACGATTGCGCCGACACTGAAATACACACCGACGCTAGCAGCGTAGGACTCGGTGCCGTCCTTGTGCAAAAGACTCACGGGCTTGAAAGGGTTATCAGTTATGCTAGCCGGTCACTATCCAAGGCAGAAGCCAACTATTCCACAACAGAAAGGGAATGCCTTGCCATCATCTGGGCTACGTCAAGTTTCGCCCTACCTCTATGGCAGGCCATTCAAAGTTGTCAGTGACCATCACGCCTATGCTGGCTAGCTAACTTGAAGGACCCTTCAGGTCGTCTCGCACGGGAGTTTGAGGCTTCAAGAATTCGATATTACCGTCGTGTACAAGTCCGGACGAAAACACTCTGACGCCGACTGCCTCTCTCGTGCCCCCGTCGACGCGCCGCCGCAAGACGACGACGATGACTGCTTCCTCGGAACTATAAGTGCCGACGACTTCGCCGAAAGGCAACGAGCCGACACGGAACTGGGGGGCCTTATGGAGTACTCGAGTTCAAGACCCGCGGTGTTCCGAAGGTATTCAAGCGAGGACTGTGTCGTTTTTCTTACGGAACGGGTTCTCCTGAAAAAGAACTTCTCGCCACTTCGAACGGACTACCTCTTGTCGTGCCCTCATCATTGCGACCAGAAGTCCTCCAGGCCCTACACGACGACCCGACGGCTGGACACCTCTGTGCTTCCCGCACCCTCGCCAGAATACAGGAAAAGTACTACTGGCCACGCCTTGCTGCCGACGTCGCCCACTACGTCAAGACTTGCCGAGATTGCCAGCGACGGAAGACAACGCCGACTAGGCCAGCGGGACTTCTGCAGCCATAGAACCACCTCACCGGCCATTCCAAGCAAATCGGGAGTGGACCTACTGGGGCCGTTCCCGACGTCGACTCCGGCAACAGTGGATCGCGTGGCGAGGACTACCTCACCCGCTACGCGGAGACGAAGGTCTTGCCCAAAGGCAGTGCCGCCGAGGTAGCCAAGTTTCTTCGTGGAGAACATCGTCTTGCGTCATGGCGCCCCAGAGGTCCTTATCACAGACAAGGTACCGCCTTTACTGCGGCCAATCAGACGATCTTCAAGTACAGCGAGACGAGCCACCGCCGCCCCACCGCCTACCACCCGCAGACCAATGGTTTCACCGAGCGTTTAAATAAGACCATCGCCGACATGCTCGCCATGTACGTCGACGTGAGCAGACGTTGGGACGCCGTCCTTCCGTACGTGACCTCGCTTACAACACGGCCGTCCAAGAAACGACGCAGATGACGCGTACAAGTTGGTCTACGGAAGGAGCCCGGCAACTACGCTCGACGCCATGCTCCCAACGTCACCGAGGAAGAAAATGTCGACGCCGCCGCTTACTTAAACTTGCCGAAGAAGCTCGACAGCTGGCCCGCTTGCGCATCAAGACCCAGCAGCACACCGACAGCCGTCGCTACAATCTTCGACGACGCTTCGTCGAGTACCAGACCGGCGACCGTGTCTGGGTCTGGACGCCAATACGACGACGCGGACTGAGCGAGAAGCTTCTTCGACGATACTTCGGCCGTACAGGGTACTTCGACGTCTCGGCACTCAACTACGAGGTTGTCCCCGACGGCATCACGAACTCTCAGAGGCGCCGAGCTCGACCCGAGGTCGTGCATGTGGTGCGCCTTAAACCGTACTATACTCGTTAACGCACCTGAGGACTCTAAGTTTGCTTTCTTTATTAGTTTTCTGTAGTGTTATGTATTCCTGTTCTGTTTTAAGCATCGGGACGATGCTTTTTCAGAGGGGGGCATTGCCGCGAGTCTTATATTTCACAAGTTGAAGCTTCACCCACAAAGACTGTGGCAACGCGCTGCGAGGCACGCCGTGATGTGTAGGAAGCTTCACGATTGTTTTCGAACAATCGTAAGATTACGCGCCGCACGAGAATGTTCCAGCTTTGTCGAGAGATAACGCCGCCAACAGCGACATCGCTGGAAAGTTCGATAGCGCCTGTATAAAAGCCGACGCGCTGACTGCTTGTCAGTTGATCAACGGTCGACGCTCTGTCCGCCGCTATATCAGTGTGTTGCTGTAGATTGACTTACAGTTTCCGGCCACAAGTTCGCGCCAAATAAACACTTTCATCTCGAACGTGTGACTGCTGTCTTCGTCGTCACGGACCACGTGAACATATTAAGTTCTTTGTTTGGCTACCAGGAATGCGCCTAAGCACCGCCTTAAGTATCTGTTACATTTGATTAGCCGCTTCTCGTCAGTCCGTGTACCTTCACACCTGGTTTGCTGTGGCTTGACTTTGTCACGCGCGATTGCAACTCATTTTTACTTCGACTCTTACTCAGATGGAGCCATGAAAATCATCCATTATGACTCGCCATGTCCGCTACGATGTCCACAGCATTGTGAAAGACATTCCAGCATATGGGTGGTTATGGTAATGGATG
>NC_051186.1:17051577-17082380 GCF_013339695.2 Rhipicephalus sanguineus
TCTCGGACAGTGACATAGACAGGCGGCGCTATTATGGCGAACTTGGTGGCGAAGTTCTTGACCAACCGAATGGCCAGTGTTGTTACGAGACGCCGTGCCTTCAATCTTTCCGCGCGCTGTTCCGGATACTTGTCTGCTGTTCTCAAAAAAAGACAATGTGAAATTTCAACCACCTGGGATTTTGTAACGTGCAACTAATGTAAGCACATGGCCTTTAGCATTTCGCCTCCATCTAAATGCGGCCGCCGCAACAGCCTAAATCTGATTGATGGCATATAGGGTAAGTCCCACATTCGTTGAAACAAATATACCTAACTCATTGAGTTTACGTTATCAAAAATTATAGTTCTAAAAAGACAGGGCGTGCAAACACGACACTAGAAGAAGTCAGGACACCACAAACGCCGCGTTTGGTGCGTTTGTGGTGTCCTGACTTCTTTATTGTGTCCGTGTTTGCACGCCCTGTCTTTTTAGAATGAATACTTACCAACTAGCTCAGCTCTCTGTTATTCTAATCAAAAATTATAGATTTAGCGTTGTACAAAAATATCGCGGTGGTAATTTTCCTGCATGTGACGCGCCATTTTTCTCGTAATTTTACCGAAAAACTTGGAGTGCGCTTGAGCTTTGCCTTTAATAGTAGAACGCGATAGCGTATCGGGCCCGTGCGCATCGCCTTCTCAGTTGCTAAGCCTCACCGACACGACGCCGACACCGGTATTTCTGCGAAACGGGCTCTTTAACGCTGTCGCGTTAAAATATGGAGCCGGCGAGGACGCACAAAACACATCCTTCGGCGTGAAGCGCGAACGGCGAATCGGCGACGAATAGCCTTGAACCGACGAGCTTCGTTGGAGAGCGCGGTGAGAGGGACCGCGCAATTTTTCCTTCTCCGCTAGCGGACTCTCACGACAGAGGGCGTTGAGCGCTGTGCCCCGATTTTGTGACTTTATTATGGCCCCGAGCGAGCGCAGTTTCGCCTCCTCAAGAATTCTTGCTCCGTGCCTACCGCCGCTGCCAGTACCGTCAGATGGGGCTACGCGGATTCGCCGTCAACGCGCCGCGCCCGCAGCCAGGCGAACGGCCTCGCGACATCGACGACTACCTCACCGGAACACAGTGCAAGAACGACGACCTTCCCGCTCGCCGTCGCCCGGCCGCTACATGTCACCGCACCCGCCCGACAGTACACTGGCCCAAACCGGGGCCGGTCGCCTAGCCCGTATACGGAAAACTAGGGCAGCAACCGATGGAGGTGCGGTTGCTGCACGACGAAATGCCGAAGATCCTCCGCGGCCCGCCGACGGACGACAACGCGAGGAGACCTACAGAACACGACGCGAAGCAGACGAAGTCCTGCCGATGAAACCTCGCGGACCGAAGTAGAACCTGACGACGCAACGGGGAAGCAGCGGAACAAACCGACGTAGCCGTGACCCCACGCCACGACCTAACTGCAAACGCGAGACGACGAACTAGCGACCTCGACGTTCTTATCGACGGCCACAGCGTCACAGCTCTCGTCGACACCGGAGCCGACTATTCTGTCTTCAGTGTGACCGTTCGCCACCAAGCTGAAGAAAGTAAAGACCGCTTGGAGTGACCCGAAATCCGGACAGCTGGAGGCCACCTGATAACGCCGATTGGTGTCTGCCCGGCGAGAGTCACCATCATACCGGACTTATCCTGCGAGCTTTGTAATCCTACAAAATTGCTCTAGGGATGTGATACTTGGAATGGACTTCCTAAGTGACCACGGCGCCGTTATCCGACCTGAGGTCTGAGTCGATAACATTAACCTCAGACAAGCGCTCCCGCCCCACGCGACGCCAGGGAACCATGCATTGAATGTGATAGAAGAGCAGTGACCGGTCCGCCCCGCTCCGCGTCATTATTTCCGTCGGCACCGAAAAACCTGCGAACCTTGAAGGCGTCATCGAGGGCGACCAGCAACTACTCCTGAACCGTCAAATTTGCGTCGCAAGAGGTATAGCCGAACTGCGTGACGGTAAAGCAAAGGTAGTGCTGACAGACTTCAGCCACGAATATAGGCACCTCAACATTGGTACGAGACGGTTGCCTACATCGACGAATGTGTAGCCGCCAGCGATGCTTTCGCCCTCTTCGATGCTGCCGAACCTGCTTCGACGAATAGAGGTCCCGAACCGGATTTGGACGTCAACCCAAGCCTTCCGAAGGTCAAGAAAGACCAGCTCAAAACCCTGCTCCTGCAATACAAGGGACTGTTTCTCGTCGTCATCGCGGGTCCGACAAACGCCCCTTGTTAAGCACCGCATTATAACAGAAGAAAATTCTCGACCACTCCGTCAGAGCCCCTACAGAGTTTCGACTCGAGAGCGCGACGCGATAAAGAAACAAGTCGACGAGATGCTACGCGACAACGTCATCCAGCCGTCCAAGAGTCCGTTGGGCGTCACCCGTGGTGTTAGTGAGGAAGAAGGACGGGACACTGCGCTTCTGCGTTGATTATCGGCGCCTGAACAAAATCACAAAGAAGGACGTGTACCCCTCCCACGGATAGACGACACCCTGGATCGACTTCACAACGCGACGTACTTTTCATCGATGGACCTCAAGACCGGCTATGGCAGATCGAAGTAGACGAGAGAGACCGAGAAAAGACCGCTTTTATAACACCCGACGGCCTCTTTGAGTTCAAGGTCATGCCTTTCGGTCTTTGCTCGGCACCTGCGACGTTCCAGCGCGTCATGGACACTGTACTGGCCGGATTGAAGTGGCAGACGTGCCTTGTGTATTTGGACGACGTCGTCGTGTTTTCCTCGACCTTCGACGAGCATCTCCGGCGGCTCGAGGCAGTACTTCAAGCAAATCAAGGCCTCTGGACTGACCCTGAAGCCAGAAAAGTGCCGATTCGCGTACAACGAGCTCTTGTTTCTGGGCCATGTGATCAGCAAGTCTGGAGTGCGCCCAGACCCGCGGAAACAGCGGCCCATCGCCGACTTCGCGCCTCCCACCGACAAGAAGGCCGTGCGCCGATTTCTCGGCTTAATGCGCCTATTACAGACGCTTCGTCAAAAACTTGTTCACGCATCGCCGAACCACTGACGCTTCTCACGAAGACTACGTGGAATTCAGGTGGGAAACGGAGCAAGTGCAAGCATTTGAGGAACTTAAACGACGACCTGCAGACGCCACCCATACTTGCGTATTTCGACGATTGCGCCGACACTGAAATACACACCGACGCTAGCAGCGTAGGACTCGGTGCCGTCCTTGTGCAAAAGACGGACGGGCTTGAAAGGGTTATCAGTTATGCTAGCCGGTCACTATCCAAGGCAGAAGCCAACTATTCCACACAGAAAGGGAATGCCTTGCCATCATCTGGGCTACGTCAAAGTTTCGCCCTACCTCTATGGCAGGGCCCTTCAAAGTTGTCAGTGACCATCACGCCTTATGCTGGCTAGCTAACTTGAAGGACCCTTCAGGTCGTCTACGCACGATGGAGTTTGAGGCTTCAAGAATTCGACATTACCGTCGTGTACAAGTCCGGACGAAAACACTCTGACGCCGACTGCCTCTCTCGTGCCCCCGTCGACGCGCCCGCCGCAAGACGACGACGATGACTGCTTCCTCGGAACTATAAGTGCCGACGACTTCCGCCGAAAGCAACGAGCCGACGCGGACCTGGGGGTGCCTTATGGAGTACCTCGAGTGCAAGTACCGCCGTTGTTCCGAAGGTATTCAAGCGAGGGACTGTGCGTCGTTTTTTCTTACGGAACGGCGTTCTCCTGAAAAAGAACTTCTCGCCACTTCGAACGGACTACCTCTTGTCGTGCCCTCATCATTGCGACCAGAAGGTCCTCCAGGCCCTACACGACGACCCGACGGCTGGACACCCGGTGTTTCCCGCACCTCGCCAGAATACAGGAAAAGTACTACTGGCCACGCCTTGCTGCCGACGTCGCCCACTAACGTCAAGACTTGCCGAGAGTTGCCAGCGACGGAAGACACCGCCTGACTATGCCAGCGGGACTTCTGCAGCCAATAGAACCACTCACCGGCCGTTCCAGCAAATCGGGATTGGACCTACTGGGCCGTTCCCGACGTCGACTTCCGGCAGCAAGTGGATCGTCGTAGGCGACTGACTACCTCATCCGCTACGCGGAGACGAAGGCCTTGCCCAAAAGGCAGTGCCGCCGAGGTAGCCAAGTTCTTCGTGGAGAAACATCGTCTTGCGTCATGGCGCCCCAGAGGTCCTTATCACAGACAGAGGTACCGCCTTTACTGCGGACCTAACTCAGGCGATCTTCAAGTACAGCGAGACGAGCCACCGGCCGCACCACCGCCTACCACCCGCAGACCAATGGCCTCACCGAGCGTTTAAAATAATGACCATCGCCGACATGCTCGCCATGTACGTCCGACGTTGAGCACAAGACGTGGGACGCCGTCCTTCCGTACGTGACCTTCGCTTACAGCACGGCCGTCCAAGAAACGACGCAGATGACGCCGTACAAGTTGGTCTACGGAAGGAGCCCGGCAGACTACGCTCGACGCCATGCTACCCAACGTCACCGACGAAGAAAATGTCGACGGCCGCCGCTTACTTACAACGTGCCGACGAAGCTCGACAGCTGGCCAGCTTGCGGCAATCAAGACCCAGCAGCACACCGACAGGCCGTCGCTACAATCTTCGACGACGCTTCGTCGAGTACCAGCCCGGCGACCGTGTCTGGGTCTGGACGCCAATATGACGACGCGGACTGAGCGGAGAAGCTTCTTCGACGATACTTCGGACCGTACAGGGTACTTCGAACGTCTCGGCGCACTCAACTACGAGGGTTGTCCCCGACGGCATCACGAACTCTCAGAGGCGCCGAGCTCGACCCGAGGTCGTGCATGTGGTGCGCCTTAAACCGTACCTATACTCGTTAACGCACCTGAGGACTCTAAAGTTTGCTTTCTTTATTAGTTTTTCTTTAGTATTGCATGTATTCATGTTCTGTTTTTAAGCATCGGGACGATGCTTTTTCAGAGGGGGGCATTGCCGCGAGTCTTATATTTCATAGTTGAAGCTTCACGCACAAAGACTGTGGGCAACGCGCTGCGCAGGCATCGCCGTGATGTGGGAAGCTTCACGATTGTTTTGGACAATCCGTAATATTGCGCGCCGCACGAGAATGTTCCAGCTTTGTCGAGGATAACGCCGCCAACAGCGATATCGCTGGAAAGTTCGATAGCGCCTGTATAAAAGCCGACGACGCGCTTGACTGCTTGTCAGTTGATCGACGGTCGACGCTCTGTCCGCCGCTATCAGTGTGTTGCTGTAGATTGACTTACAGTTTCCCCGGCCACAAGTTCGGCCTAATAAACAGTTTCATCTCGAACGTGCTGACTGCTGTCTTCGTCGTCACGACCACGTGACAATATTAAGCTTCTTTGTTTGGCCACCAGGATGCGCCTACCACGTGTATCTGTTCATGTGATTAGCCGCTGTCTTTCAGACGCACTTCGTGGTGGTCGACTGTGCGCAGAGGCAAATAACTTCGCTCTTACTCAGAGGGAGCCGCAACATCATCCATTATGCATCCACCATGTCCGCTACAATGTCCACAATCATTGTGAAGACATTTCCAGCATTATGGTTGGTTATGATAATGGATGATGGACAAACTTTCAATATCGATATCGTGCAAGCAACGTTTCTCTGCTCGTTCGCTCTCTTTTTGGTACAGCGGGGCTCATTCTGTGTTGTAATCGCCTTAACACCGCCTCCTTCTTGCACATGCATGCAGACATGCGCTCCACGTGTCTACAATCAGCACTCCACCAAACAGCAGCACCAAGTTAGCCATACTTCATCATTACCCCAAGTAACGGAAAAATGAGCCCCTGATTTGAACACTGACGTACAATACACTCTACATATGCTACTAAGAAATAAACTAACGCATTCGCATTAGCCAAAAGGAGGTTGTGGCATTCTCATTTGCTAACGACGTGACATTAGATTTTAACGAGTTCATCACTAGTTCTCAAGTCTAAATTTTTGACAGCTAACCAAAAATACATTACGCACGCTCGAATGGAGTTCCGAAGAGTACAGGGGAGGCGTTGTTCCCAGCGAGAATAAATGCATGCGCACTTGCATGACAGCATCGTACGATCGAGTGCAATGCTGTGAAAGGATTAAAATATTCGCTGGGGAATGAGAGGCCCAGATTAGAACTGATTCCGAGAACATGAAAAAGTTTCTTCTTAAGGCAGACGACAGGTACCGGCAAGAATGCCAGAATATTCGTCTTGTGTTGCAAGAGAAGTCTGCCTGATTTCATCATTGATTTAGAAGCTGCTGCTTTCTGCGCAGCTCCATCTTTGAGCGGAAGCAGTGCACTCCACGAGCGACAGGCACCGAATGATGAAACGCTAAGGCGTGCCATGGTCATTTATTGCAGCCAGAGAATGGATAAAGAGACATATGGGATCTAAATTCGGATAGCGCAATGCATTTTGCCCTTTTCTCGCAGCTACAGTCGATATCACGTGAGAGGTGTTGAGGGCACCCTATTTCTGGCTCCCTCTCCATCGTATGTATCGAAGAAAATTACAGGGTTTCGAAAGTACGGAAACGAAGAGTGTGCTGTGACTATTTCTGCTTACTGTCTTGCGTTGCAGTTAAATTATCATTGTGCATGCTTACAAGCGTTCACACTGACAGTATCTCAACAAAAGATGTACAGCTCTCAGACCAGGAATAAATATAGTTACTCGGGGAGCTATACTTTCTTCTTTTTATCGCTATCTGAGTCCTTCCGTCGCAAATAGTTGTTTGCCATCCAGTTCTTTCCTTAGAGGAATCTTTGCTTTTTATAGATTCCAGCGCCTGCTTAATCCTTTCCCTGTGAATGCATCAGGAGATATATAGAGCATCGTGAAACACCACACCTTAGAGGTAAAGCGAACGCAAATAAAGCGTCAATTTCAGGAAACAGCTGTTCTCTCCTATGATGCACAAATTGGTGATGGACCACCACCAATATCAGAAAACGCGAATGTCGTTTTCTGTGTTTTGTCATTAGTATTAATACGGAATCACTTGTTCGTACTTGCATCATTACGTATAAAATGAAGTGGTTGATGACCCTTTCAAGTGGCGGTATTTTTGTCGAATGGCACGAATAATTACCGTGACATACAAACTATATTTCTATTGCGCTCGTTGTTTGAAGCATGCGGTGTTCGGGAAAGAATTCTTGCATCACATATGTCGCATTCTCCGCACAATTTTTCGACCTGTGTTATCGGAATCGCGCCCCACTGAGGCTGCAGTTGTTTATTTTTATGGACGTCGTTTGTGTTCTGTGGGGTCTCATACTACGGCTGCAAAATTCTTGCGCTCCACAAACTGTATGGAAGGAAGAGCGACTGCGCCAACTAGGCGAACATGCTTCCTTAGCTCTTTTTGTAATACCGAAAAATTATTGTGTGAATAGGAGCAAACCTTTTAGATAGAATGAATAGAACACGAGTATGCTGCAAGTATTTTTTTGTGCGGTATTCCTTTTGTGAATTTTGTGCATTTTATTAGCGACCTATTTTGACAATTAAGCGTAGTTTTTCATCCGGCTAGTATTTCGGTGGGAATAGTACGCACACTTCAACATTTCTCATTACGTTTTATCTGCTTTGAGGTTAATAGAAGAGAACGAAATACCTCATCACAAAAAGATACGTTCTTGTGTATCGCAATTTCCTGCTGTGTTGAGCACGTGTGTTATTAGGGGTATAAGATAGCGCACGGTTGTGCCGTGCTGTGCATCAATGGCCATATTTTTATATATGTATAAGAAGTACCAACAATTGAGAAGAATATGTGCTTGGTGCCCAATGCTTTATAAGTGCACATTACTAGGCATCAGGAGAAATGACGTAACAGCGTTGTAGATAGAATAAATACGACACACTAATGTATACCATGACACCCACATGGGGATCGATCTTTGTGGTAGATTTTGTCGTCTTTCAAGCGTATTTCTTCTCGATGGCAACACTTTTTATATAACATTTATCACCCCTACTGCAAGACCCGATCGTTTTATAAAGCCCCCATGACCAATCTATACGGGACGTTTCAAGAAATGTAGAAAAGTCATCAAACAAAAAAAAATGTGATATTTACTCGCAGCCCTAATTAAATTTTGTGTCGTCGCAGGCAACCTAAGAAACCCAAAAAGGCAAGAGACAAAAATTACGGCTATAATGTGAGAAATTAAAATAATTGCCATTTTTGTTAAATGAAACAGGCGTGTTGGTTATGATGGAAAATGGAAGTCCATTCTGCAGAGAGCCCGTTGCCACTTGGAGGAGGTCTCGCGTTCGTGGAGCTGAAACACCCTTCCCACACTCTAAGCGCGGTCACATTTTCAAAGGTGCACATTTTCACAAATTTGTGTATCTATGAATAGAAGTTACCTAGTAATCTTTCTATTATTACCTTTTTTTTTTAATTTCTTCATCCCCCTCATTCTCAGCAGTCCCCAGCGACGATTTCAAAAGAATGGAGTTGTACTTGTGACGTCATTAGAACGGCAGATAGCTGAGAGTCATCTAGGATACAAGATACGAAGGGACGGGAAGTGCTGCCGAGAATGACAGGTACCATCACATCCTTTTATTACGTCCTGCATTTTGAGGCGTCTAGCTAAAGAAATGACTCTTGTAACACTTTTTTGTAATCTACACCGTTCCTGTCTTGATTCATGTTTACGAGTTATTTTTAACAGTATTGTTCTTTTGCATACAAACACGTTATGTCGCAACACATGTTAAAGGCCAACTCCGGCGATTTTTTGGCCATGTCAAAGTAATGGTGCTTTTATGTTCCTGAGACGCTCCTGTTACGGGCCCGATAGCAGAAATACTCGGCAAATTGGAGAAAATTTTAAATAAGCAAAAAAGCGCAACACCGAAACCGAAACCCAACCGAGTGTTGTCTACGTATGACGTAGACGTTGTTACGAACGAACCGGAAGTCGTGCAAGGCATGCCGGTCACACCGGCGCGGAGTATGAAAACTGTGACAGCCGGGAGACCAGCGAAGCGCCGGCCAAACCAACGCTGTCTGTCGCCTTGTGCACAGCAGACGCTCGCTGTAGCGGCCGAAGCGCCGAAGTTAGCGGTGCCCTCGGCTGCGTCACTTCCGCCGCCTTGCCACCTGACGTCACAGACGCAATGTTGCCAATAATTGTGGGAAGCCAGGAGGGCGTTTGCAGACAATCTTTAAAATTCATTTGCAAACAATCTGCGCATGTCTCAAGCCTGTAATTTGGCATAAATGACGGAAACGTGCAAAGGAACGTACCCAGCGAATTTCACTGAGATCCACCGACCTCAAAAATCGCCGGAGTTGCCTTTATTGAAACATCCGCGGTGGCTTTCACGACATATGTTTTCAGTAATGTGGACATTTCATGTCATTGTAAATAGGGAATACAAGTCATTGCCTTATTGTGATGACGTATCCTTGATGTTTGCCATAGATGCACTCAAGTGATCATATTCTGATGTAGAATATTGTCACAAACGAGCGCTTCATTACGCGCGCGCGCCGGCACTTTCAGACGACAGTATGAAATCACGGCGCAACAGTTCCTTCAACAAGCGCGCGCAACGGAAAATATAGTACCAAAAGACCCCGCGAGCGCGCCTCCTCACCCACTCGAAACGGCCCCCGGCAACCAGAAGTCTCGGATCGAACCCTGGACAAAATCTGCAAACATCACGAAAGAAAACACGATGCGATGCCGAGTGACGCCACGGCGAGAGGAACCGCCGAGAAGAATCTCGCCCTTTACCTAGCTTTGGCTGCGCTGCACGCCGAAGCTTCAGGAACCCGGTCGCCAGGAGACATAAACGTGCAGCGACGGGTGGTCGGGGATTTCGGAGTAGATGGCGAAGTGAAGAGTGTTCGGTCGACCAAAGAAGCCGTGTTTTATGATGTAGTGCAGTCAGTCGATGTGGAAGTATCGGGTGATGACGACGTGTGAACAGTGAAAGGTTGCGTGAGTGTTTCCTGAAAGTGAAGCATTCGTTCGACGACACATGGGAACAACGACGATCAGCGCTGGAGCTTGCGTGAGTGTTTCTTGGAAGAGAAGCATTCAAGTTACGTTCCAAGAATTGTGGACTGGATACGTTTGGCGAATATTCAAGACTTTAGGTGTTCTTGAATAGTTTATGAGGCATGAAATTGTATTTATGGCGCGATTTGTTTGTTTGTTTGTTCTCGTTGTTTAAAACACCATCTGAGCTATATTGTGAGTTGTATTGTAATTGATACCTGCCGACTGTGCATGTTTGTGTGATACTTGTACTGCTTTAACTGATAATAAGTGTTCTTGCTTTTATGAACTTTTGGCTCTCACTCGGTCTTTGGACAACAACCGGCTTTCGCTGGTGCACTGAAAGGACCTACTCTAAATTGTCCGCGCTTTCGTGGTGCGTTTCCGGGGGCCGATACGTCAGCCCTTGGAATCTGCCCGGCCACTGCCTCCCTATGAACAGGATCAGTGAGAAATAGGCATCAGTTTTAATGACATTGGGATGCTATTGTGTACCATGGCATTACAGTGGCATCTTGTCATTTACGTCGTGAAGTATATCACGTGAATATCATGATAATCTTTCGGCGGTCTACCGTTCGTGTTCATTAACACCCTCAAGTGATAGAATGAAATTTTCGGCATATGCGAAGTTAACAAAGCTAGCATGAGAGCAGGGAGACGCAGACAGCTAGTTAGATGGAGAGATATAATCCGCTAAATCGCGTTGAACTCGCCGTGAAAGGCTTCACATTTAATGACGAACCAAGCGCTAGAACACCAGCATTAAATTACGACAGCAAAATACTACAGTGATCTACGAAATAAAGTGCTATTTACTTATTAACTTATTTATTTCAACGCGTACTATCGCGCTCAGTATGAGCTGCATCACGCGAGCGCGAGAGTTCGGCTGTCCTTGCGAGCGCGCACCGTCTGCACTTGCTTTCACCTTCGCCCTCGTTTAGCTCTGCAGTGATATCAGATCCGGAAATAATAACTTCGAGGATTAAATCAAGCAAGTGGGGGAGATGCGCGCTCGCACGAACAGCCAAACTGTCTCCCGATAACTCGAAAACATGCCATGATCGGCGCCACTGTACAACCTTGCAGGGCACTCGGCCACGCGCTCGCGTGATGTAGCTCATACTGAGCGCGATAGTAGTACACAGTACATTCGCCCGAAGGCATTACAGTAGGGGGTTATAAACGCAAAGTAAAAGCAAACAAATGCGTAAAATACACAAAATAAACAAGTACCTTTAGCATAGAAGCTCTTAGTGAACATGACTAATGCACTCGAAATCGTTCCACGCATATTTGAGGGTGATATAGAAAATGAAACCTTTGTGTGGCGAAAGAGCAGTAGATTGTTATATTCTCTTTTATTCGGGCCATGGCCTCCTAACACAGATAACGTCCGCGGAGTCTCTGCCAGGTAAGAGCGATCTTGACAGCTGCCAGTAATTTCGCGTTACAGCTATAATAATGATATGCAATATAATTGGGGCACAGTGCAGCGCCACAACGTAATTCTCTTCTCCACACGCTCTGTCATTGGGTCAGCTACATGATTTACGGCGGAACCGTAGCGCGCACATTTATGCACGCCGCTGACAGCACCTGCGTAATTGCGGCGAGCGTAAAAAGGGTTTGCGTGCTGGGAGCGTCAGCTGCACGCATTAGTGGGCGCAAAGACAATTAGACTGCCCTGCCACCGTGTTCTCCTTAGGTCCCGCGGCGTTTTGCGCATCCGCTTTTCTCGCATCATCTTCAGCAGCCACCGCCGAACTTCGGTGGCTTCCGCTTCCGGTTGTTCGTATGCTAATAGATCACACCTTGCAGTACAACGAAGTCAGTGCAAAGAAGCCTTTGCTGCTATGTCATTCGTAGCATAGTGAGAAACTCTGCAGGGACGAGCGCAGTGGGCGAGCTATACTACGGGGGTCAGTGGGTACAGAGCACGAGTTAACGTCGTATAAAGAGACCTAATATTAATATAAAAATGTCATTATTCATTCACTTGCACATTTAGCTAAACACTTTTGATACACATTTGATAAAACACTTGTTATTTATATATATCCTTCAATAGGTATAACTCATATCAAAAAGATCATTAAAGGCAAAGTGATTATTGAGCGAGGAGCGCCTATAACCTGGTGAGAGTGCAAAAAGACAAGTGAAGTTTTTCAGGAATTATGAAACAAAATTTACCTCCTTTACTGTTTTCATAAATGCGCAAAATCTTTCCTTTCGTTTTTCTTGTTTTTTAAATGCGAAGCATTTCTTAGCAAACTTCTGCGACTTTGAGCGCATCTATCTATCTATCTATCTATCTATCTATCTATCTATCTATCTATCTATCTATCTATCTATCTATCTATCTATCTATCTATCTATCTATCTATCTATCTATCTATCTATCTATCTATCTATCTATCTAGCCGCCTACGACTTTGTGCTCTCCTGGTCGCTTGCATAATCGAATGTACACCAAAGTTGTCATGGCGTAACATGACTGTATGACGAACATAAATGACAAGTCATAACATGAAAATCATCACACGCATGTCATGTACAGCATGACTTACGTGCCACGCTCATGGTGCGCTGGCGGCCGTGTCGCTAGCTTGATATACACGAAAATTGGTATCTTGCGACGTGAGTGTGTGACGAGCATAAATAACACGAGTTAACATGAAAATCATGACACGCATGTCATGTACAGCATGACACACGTGCCACGCTCATCATGCGCTGGCGGCCGTTTCGCTGGCTTGATCTACCCCTAAATTGGTATTGCGTGACGTGCCTGTGTGACGAACATAAATAACACACGAAATAACATGAAAATCATGACACGCATGTCATGTACAGCATGACTTACGTGCCACGCTCATGGTGCGCTAGCGGCCGTTTCGCTAGCTTTATATACACCAAAATTGGTATCTTGCGACGTGACTGCCTAACGAACATAAATAACACGAGTTAACATGAAAATCATGACAAGCATGTCATGTACAGCATGCCTTATATGCCGCGCTCATGGAGCGCTGGCGGCCGTTTCGCTAGCTTGGTCTACCCCGAAATTGGTATTGCGTGATGTGACTGTGTGACGAACATAAATAACACGAGTTAACATGAAAATCATCACACGCATGTCATGTACAGCATGACTTACGTGCCAGGCTCATGGTGCGCTGGCGGCCGTTTCGCTAGATTGATCTACCCCGAAGTTGGTATTGCGCGACGTTACTGTGTGACGAACATAAATAATAGGAGTGAACATGAAAACCATGACACGCATTTTGCTAAAGGACATACAAGACGATGTATGCAGCTCTTTGCTGGCTGCTTCTCATTACATCGATTCCCACAATGCGTGGGATCTACCGACTTTTTTGTGTGTGCATTTTGCTTCTTTATCGTACACTGTTTGCTGAAACAGTGCGGGCTAAGGAAGGACGGACGCTCTCATCCCGTGACTTTTGCCATCACTTCTTGTTCCATTTCTGTGCTGTTTTCTCTTGCGCGTCTATAACAACGTGACGCGCTATTCCAATTACGATGAGAATTAGGCGTATTGTATACGGCGTAACGGGGCGTCTCGGACAAGAAGTGGCTTAGGAGAGAACGACAATGATAACCGGTTTGTCTCTGCTCATCCATCGGTCATTGTTTGCCGTTATTTTTTCAGGCCTTACTGAGATGGAGCCTCCTTATCGAATTCAAAGTGCCGTCGTGGAGTTAGTGCCTCGTCTCAGTGCGCCGACGGCGAAGAAAACGCACTGTTTCCCTCCCTTCAGCACCGATAGATACAAGTGCGGGCACTTCAGGGCTACTGAAGCAATACGTTTGCGTGATGCTCAAGTAACTCGTATAGCGCTATACTCCAGCTCCCCCCGCACGGCGTGTAAGCATCGTGAATGCCAGTGAAATAAAAGACTCCGAGAAGACAGCCCTAAGAAGTAATCGATACGTCCCGCATCAATCTGAGGTGTTAAAGTAGCAGCTGGGTCTGGTTACAACTTGTAATGGAACCAAGGAGTTTTAATCTCCATGAATGGAACGTGGGTGTGAGGTGGGCAACAACATTTTTGCTTCTTGCTTCAGAATTTATTACGCCTGGGGTGAAAAACTGAGGTGGCGTTAAGTGTTCAGATGAAAATTTGAAATGCGTACAAGGCGCCTTTAAGAGCGAAGCTGTTAGCCTCTAGGTAGTCTGGATTTTTTGTTTGGTTGTTCACTTCACATCGTTTTTTTTTCAGGTTTATTCACAGAATTGAAAATACAATACATATATGACGGTGCAATATTTTGAGAAGGAGGATGAAAATTAAGAACCGGAATCACCGGTACAACTTACCGAAGTATGCTCAAAGTATGCTCAAACAGCGTATGGTGGTGTGCATCGCCTGAAGACACTGGGTTCCTAATAGTAATAATATTAATAAGAACAATAATAATAATAAGGAGAACGGTGTCACATTATAATATTCTGTGCAACCACCGTCCGAGTGCGAAATGGCACATACGCACCACAGTCCTGCTACAATCTACAATAGATACCATCCCAGGAACAGCCGAAACAGAAATTGAAAATTTTATGAGTACACAATTGCGTAGGTTTAAACAAAAGAACAACAAGCCTGTGCTTTGGTGAGTGCAATGTAGATATAACATAATCATAGAAACGGAAGTGCTTGGCATCGTTTATAAGATAAAAGTTTGCACTTTCGTGCTGTAACGATTGATCTATCCTTACACACAAAGCATGGATAGAATTCCCAACGATTACGATACAGCCTAACGCGAATTCTGAGCGCAGCTCCATGCTGGGGCAACAGTGGCGTAGCCAGGGGGGGGGGGGCACATCGGGCTGTGCCCCCCCCCCCAAATATTTTTGCCATGCCACACAGAGCTCAAAATGACAGTAGATCGCATCTGCCTGCCCAACCCCCACTTCAGATCGAAGAGGTGTGTCCCCCCCCCCCCCCCCCCCCCGCAGAAAAAATTTCTGACAACGCCGCTGTGGGGTAACACTAAGTGTGTTTGAAGTCATGGCGTTTTTGCTATTCGCAATTATAGGAATGTAGCAATAGTTACATATTGCACCAGAGACTGCTGGAGCTCGAGTGCTACGCACAGCACTCTGAGCATTGCAGGCCTAGCGAACCAAGCGAAACGTCAACAGCCATGTTACGAAAGCGAACCCAACCGCTTGTGTTTGCCCTGTACTAGCTCTACATACACTATACTAGTGCTTATGTTAATCCTGTACTTCTTCTGTATCCTCGTTTGTTTCCGAGCTATGCTACAAGCCAACCGCAATGCACGTGCCAGCCCTGCGTGCGCACGAGATCCAACCCAGGGGCCAGCTCGCGTGACGGAGGATGAAAGTGAGGTTAGAGGCCAGTGGTTCGTGATACTGAGATACTCCGCGTTCGGTCAGTCGGTTACGCCACCGACGCCAAAGGAGACGCCGCTCAATGCAGGCACGGGTGCCTAAGAGGTACGATCTAATAGCAGATGTACTAGAACAAGGAGTAATCGATACCTTACGCATCATAGCAAGGTCTGAAAGTAGCATCTGGGTCCCAGAGGAGCGCACAAGCGCTCTTATTTGGGTGTCTATATTTTTTTTTCGAGCTGTGTAACGATGCAGATGTACCGACTGCGACATTACAGAAACTGTTGCTTGTGACCGTCAAGGGTTCGACAAACGCCAGCAGCCAAGTACCACGTGAGAACGGAAGGAAATGCCCGTCACTGCGTCAGTGTTTGTTTTCGAGTTTCGACGCGAGGGCGAGAAGCTACAAGGCAACAACTTGAAGAAAGGCGGCGCTGACGATATCACAGATGGAGCACGTGTTCACCACCAGTAGTCTTGGTGAAGAAGAAGGGTGGAACCCTGCATTTCTATTCACATTATGATCGCCTGAAGCAAATCATGAAGAAGGAAGTATATGATCTGCCTGAAAGGCGAGACCTTAATTCGGCTCTCTGCAACGCAAAATATTAAATACGAAGCATTTCTTAGCAAACTTCTGCGACTTTGAGCGTATCTATCTATCTATCTATCTATCTATCTATCTATCTATCTATCTATCTATCTATCTATCTATCTATCTATCTATCTATCTATCTATATATCTGTCTATCTATCTATATATCTGTCTATCTATCTATCTATCTATCTATCTATCTATCTATCTATCTATCTATCTATCTATCTATCTATCTATCTATCTATCTATCTATCTATCTATCTATCTATCTATCTATCTATCTAGCCGCCTACGACTTTGTGGTCTCCTGGTCGCTTAGATAATCGAATGTACACCAAAGTTGGTATGGCGTAACTTGACTGTATGACGAACATAAATGACAAGTCATAACATGAAAATCATGACACGCATGTCATGTACAGCATGATTTACATGCCACGCTCATGGTGCGCTGGCGGCCGTTTCGCTAGCTCGATATACACCGAAATTGGTATCTTGCGACGTGACTGTGTGGCGAACATAAATAACACGAGTTAACATGAAAGTCATGACACACGTGTGCTGTACAGCATGACTTACGTTCCAGGCTCATGGTGCGCTGGCGGCCGTTTCCCTAGCTTGAACTATTTTTCGTGAAAAGTCCTTACACCGGCTACTGGCTACTGCTAAATTGAGTCCATGAAACAGAGCATGAGAAGCCTGTCTTCATAAAACGAGACGGCCTGTTTCAGTTCAAGGTTATTATTCGGTGAGTGCTAGGAAACTGCGACTTAACGAGCTCAACTAACCGAGCCGTTACAGGGCTGGCGCATAATTTGAAAACGGCAATATCAAAATATGGTCAAAAGTACGCTAGAGTTCCCTATCAAATACAAGAAACGAAAAGTTTGAAAGTAATTTCGATAATCGTGGTAGCGTAACTGACGCAGCAGTTCGTGTTGGACTCCGGGATACGAGTGCATGGATGCCACTGGAAGAAGCTGCCGGTGATGCACGACCCTCACTAATAGCCATGACATGAGCTATCTATCTATCTATCTAGACAGCCGCCTACGTCCTCGAGCTCTTCTGGTCGTCCCTATACTTTTTAATATACCAAAGTTGGCATAGCAGGGGATCGGTGTATGAGGAACACGATCCACTGCTCATGACATGAATTACGCAAAAAAGCCTGTCGAGTACGTAATGAAACCCTTTCCCTCAGTCACGTATGGCACATACCCGCACACACCAGTTCATGTTATGCGGGTATGTGCCACAGGTGACTCACATTCTCAATCAACACAGTAAGCGCGAACGTACACATTGAACGTCAATGCATGTGAGTGAGCTTAATGCAGAACTGCCCTGTAACAATGACGCAGTGTTCTCTTCATTTCTTATGAGGCTAGAAGATGGCCCCATGCTGACCGAGTATTAAGTCAGACTGATTGAGAGCCACTTTGTGACACGCGAAGAAGCCGCCGTTAAATTCCCTGACGTACTGCAGCAATGCGGACTATACAGCAACGCCTTGATTATACTACAGCAATGCGGACGTCGACCGCAACGCACGCTGCCTCCACGTTGTCGACAACGTGTTACGTCATCCCGCATGCGATAATATGCCTGGCTATCAGAACTAGCAGGTACACAGGGATGCCCTGACCAAGGTGGCCAACATGAACGCAAGCGACATGGGTGGCCTGCCGGCCTCAATTTGCGTTAGCATCGGGAAGCCGTACATGATCGTGGCCAACACCGATGCAAGCGACGGAAGGGACACATGGGTACCTTGTGGTACATCGAGCGTGACGAACACGGTAACCTCGTGCGACTGTGGCTTGAATTTCCAACGTCCACGGTAGGCCCATTTTTGTCCCAGCCAGGACAAAACACATCACAAGCGCACACCCCTCAATAGAATTGAAATGGGTGCCTGTGGTAATGCGCACCACCACAACCACTATATAAGCCAGAAGTAAATGTGGTTTAAGAGGACACAGTTTCGCCTTGCGCAAGCAAACACCATAACTATATTGTCACGTCGCTTCAAAGGTCCAGGCGAGGTTTATTGGTCGCAGAGCAGCAGGGCTCTTGGTAAACGCGTCCGTTAAGCTCGCTCTCCCGAGAGATAGCGCGCGCACTTCTTTCTTTCGTGACCTGTGCCTCCGCCCATGCATTTCACCCACTACTACAGGTGGCATTATTCCCCCCTCCGCGAAAAAAAAAAGGCATTGCCGCGATGCTCCAGGGTAGGCGTAAAGAAAAAAAAAATGAATTGAAGTAGCTTAGACAACGCGAAAGTACAATAATGGTGAAATGTCAAGCGCGCACAGTCAATGAACGATGAGGCGATGTCATCAACACAAATAAAAGAAAACAAACAAAGGAGTGGTAGGAGAAATTACGAACGCGCAAAATATGGCTTCATGCGTACGACATGAACTATGTCGGAGCTCGGTTGTCCTCGTTGTGTTCGTGTTGACGACGCAGTGTCCGGAACCACTTCATAGTTTACGTCACTCACGCGGCGTAGCACTTTATAGGGACCGAAGTAGCGGCTTAGCAACTTTTCGGAGAGGCCGCGTCGACGAACAGGGGTCCACACCCATAGTTGGTCTCCTGGACTGTAGGACACGTCTCTGTGGCGGATGTTATAGCGCCGTGCATCTGCCTGTTGCTGCAGACCGATGTGCAGCCGTGCGAGCTGGCGAGCTTCCTCGGCACGCTCTGCAAGTTCTTCGGCGTCAGTCGTTAACTGATCGACGTATTCACAAGGAAGCATAGCGTCTAACATCGTCTGAACTTCGCGGCCGTAGAGAAGGCGAAATGGTGTGAATCGCGTTGTCTCTTGAACGGCGGTGTTATACGCGAACGTCACGTAAGGCAGGATCCGATCCCATGTTTTATGTTGGACGTCGATGTACATAGAGATCATGTCTGTGACGGTCTATTTAATCGCTCGGTAAGTCCGTTGGTCTGCGGATGGTAAGCAGTTGTCTTTCGATGCCTGGTGTTGCTTAGTCGAAAGACTTCATCCATAAGCTGCGCAGTGAACGCTGTCCCTCTGTCTGTTATTACTGTAGAGGGAGCACCGTGACGCAGTACGATGTGGCACATGAAGAACTGCGCTACCTCGGAAGCTGTGGCTCGTGGTATCGCCTCCGTCTCGGCGTAGCGTGTCAAATAGTCTGTTGCGACAATCACCCACTTGTTGCCGTCTGTAGACAGAGAAAAGGGCCGAGAATGTCCATGCCGACTTGGTCAAATGGCTTGAGAAGTGGGTCAATTGGTTGAAGCAACCCAGCCGGCTTACGGGATGGTGTCTTCCTGCGCTGGCATTCACGACAGCTTTTGACGTACTGGTTGACGCTTGCCTTAAGTCCGGGCCAATAGTAGGTCTGGCCTACTCTGGCGAATGTTCGGGAGAAGCCGAGGTGGCCAGATGTGGGCTCGTCATGGCAAGCGAAGAGGACGTCGTCCCGCATGTCCCTCGGAACCACGAGGAGGTAAGCGCGGCTCGTAGAATGGGTGTTTTTCTTATAGAGAACGTTGTCTCGAAGGCAGAAGGATGCCAACACACGGGACAGATGGCGCGGTAAAACCGCGCTGCGACCTTGTAAGCGCTCGATGATCGGGCGAATTTCTGCGTCTTCACGCTGTCGTTTCATCAAGTCAGATGCACTAATGGCGCCCAAAAAGCTGTCATCATCCTCTCCTTCCTGACTTGCAGATTCAGTGGGCGCGCGAGACAGTGTATCGGCGTCTTCGTGCTTCCGGCCAGACTTATAGACAATGGTGACATCATATTCCTGTAGGCGCAAGCTCCAGCGTGCCAGTCGTCCTGAGGGGTCGCGTATGTTTGCCAACCAACAAAGGGCTTGGTGGTCCGTCACCACTTTGAAGGGGCGACCATAAAGGTTAGGGCGAAACTTTGTGAGCGCCCATATGACTGCGGGACAGTCCTTCTCTGTGGTCGAGTAATTCGCCTCGGCACGGGACAGTGAGCGGCTGGCATAGGCTATTACTCGTTCCTCTCCACGTTGTTGCTGGACGAGGACGGCGCCGAGTCCAGTATTACTGGCGTCAGTATGCACCTCTGTGTCGGCATCATCATCAAAATGTGCTAGAACGGGTGCTGACTGCATGCGCTGTCGTAGTTCGGCAAAGGCAGCCTGTTGCTCATTAGCCCAGAAAAATGGCGTGTCGTCTCTTGTAAGGCGAGTCAAGGGTTCCGCTATCTTCGAAAAGCCTTCAATAAATCGTCGATAATAGGCGCACAAACCCAGGAAGCGCCGGACGGCCTTCTTGTCGGTGGGAGCTGGAAATGTGGCTACTACGATAAGCTTGTCAGGATCGGGTCGGACCACTCTGGCGCTTACTACATGGCCGAGGAACTTGAGCTCTTCATAGCCAAAGTGGCACTTTTCTGGTTTGAGTGTGAGATCTGCTGATCGTATAGCCTCGAGTACACTCCGCAGGCGGTGAAGATGTTGCTCGAATGTTTCAGAAAAGATGACTACATCATCGAGGTACACGAGACAAGTCTGCCACTTCAGTCCAGTGAGTACAGTATCCATCATTCTCTGGAAAGTTGCCGGCGCTGAACACAGGCCAAAAGGAAGTACTCGAAATTCATAGAGACCGTCGGGGGTCACAAAGGCCGTTTTCTCGCGGTCTCGCTCGTCTACCTCAATCTGCCAGTACCCGCTTTTTAAATCCAGAGAGGAGAAATACTGGGCGCGGCGTAATCTGTCTAACGAGTCGTCGATGCGTGGCAGCGGGTACACGTCCTTTTTAGTCACGTTGTTCAGCTTCCGGTAGTCGACGCAGAAGCGTAGCGTTCCATCTTTCTTTTTGACTAGAACGACCGGAGACGACCACGCGCTGTTGGAAGGGTCGATGATGCCGTCGTCAAGCATCTCTCTGACTTGCGTACGAATCGCTTCGCGTTCTTTTGTTGACACGCGGTAAGGCTGCTGGTGTATCGGGCGTGCGTCGTCGTACGTCAGGATTCTGTGTTTAGTGATCGAAGTCTGGCGGACCTTAGAAGAACTGGCGAAGCACGAGTTGAATTCAAGCAAGAGCTGTCGAAGTGCTTTCTCGTTAGCGGACGAAAGATCGGGATTTATGTCGATATTGCCCAGGGACGTATCCATGGTCTCCACTGTTTCAGATGTGAAGCAGTTCCGAACGTTGGCTATTTCGTCTGCAAAGGCTAACGAAGTGCCGCGGAGAAGGTGTCGATGTTCTTTACTGAAATTGGTAACGAGCAGTTGAGATCGGCCACCACGAAGCTCTATGAAACTCCTAGCGGCACACACACCTTGGGTCAGCAGGTGTTCCAAGTTACCTTCTGCGACCACTTCACCATTTCGGAGTCCACAACAAGTGACGTCTACTATAACACTGGCTCGCGGAGGGAGCGTTACACTCTCAGCGGAAACGCGAAGAACGTCAGAGCTCCGTTGGTCGTCCTGCCCGTCGATTGCTCGGTCTGCAGCGAAGGTGATGCGACGCTCTCGGAGATCAATAACAGCTCCATACTCCTGCAGGAAGTCGACACCAAGAATAACGTGGCGGGAACCTTCACGTAGCACAAGGCAACTTGCTACAAACGTCGATCCGCAGATGCGAACTCTACCCGTACACGTTCCAAGCGGAGTGACAATGTGGCCGCCAGCCGTTCGAATCTTCGAGGCGTGCCAGGGCGTGATGACCTTCTTCAGAAGTGTGGCCATTTTCCCGCTTAATATTGAATAATCAGCCCCGGTATCCACTAAAGCACTAACAGCGTAACCGTCAAACAGCACCGGTATATCGAGAGAAAGCTGGTCATTCCGTTCAGTTGGATCTGCACCTGTTCTTGTTTGCGTCGATCGGAGGTCTTCAGCTCGTCGACTGCCAGCGACCTCGCCTCCAGAGGTCGCTTTAGCTAGTTTTTCCCGGCGGGGACTGGGGGACCGTGCGCCAGCGTATCGCTGGGGCGGAGGTGAAAATCGCCTCGGCGACGGTGAACGCGACTGCCGCCTGGCAGGAGGTGGCATGCGCTGCTGTGCCAGGTAGTCCTCGATGTCCCGGGGTCGCTGGCCATACCGGGGAGGCGGCGAATATGCAGAAAATCCCCGCAGCCCCATGCGCCGGTACGGGCACTGGCGGTACAAATGATCTGCTTCACCGCAGTGGAAGCACAGAGGCCGGTGATCTGGAGTGCGCCATACATCGGCCTTCCGAGGAGACGTGCGTCTGTCGTCGAGGTAGTGTGCTGGCTGCTCCGAACGACGTGCAAAAGGACCGGCAGAAACGAAAGGTGGCGACGGGCGTGTATCTTCGTAGTACTGTAGCGGTTGCGCCGACTGAAGTGAAACCGCAGGTGGTGCATGAACGAACGACGGGGAAGGGGAAGCAGGGCGCTTCAAGGCTTCCGCGTAGGTCGCACGGCGGTAGTCAGTTGGTAATGCGACGGCGTTAGCAAGAGTCACAGGGTCACGGAGCGCTTGGTGTAACTCGTCCTTTATAATACTGGCAATGGAGCTTACTGTAGGGAGCGGTGGTGCGGCGGCTTTGTGCAACTCCTCGCGCACTATAGAGCGGATCAGTTCTCGCAGACTCTCGGTGTTGCCGCCGAGAGCCGCGGAAACCTCAGTAGCGGACGTACTGTTGAGTTGCCGCTCATAGAGGGTGGATCGATGCTGAAGCATCTTTTCCATTGTGACGGCCTCAGACAAGAACTCGGCGACCGTCTTCGGTGGGCTCCGTACAAGACCACAAAAAGCTGCTCCTTGACTCCTCACATCAGATGCCGCAACTTCTTCTCCTCTGCCATTCTTGGATCAGCTCGTCTGAACAGGCGCGTCATATCTTCGACATAGGTCGTCACAGTTTCTTTGGGCATCTGGATGCGGGACTGGATCGCTCGTTCCGCTCGTTCGTGGCGATCAGCACTGGCGTAAGTGTCCAGCAGCCGACGGCAAAATTCGCGCCACGACGTCAGTTGGTCCTCGCGGTTCTGGTACCACGTGCGTGCTCCGTCCTCCAAATAGAAGTACACACGTCGTAGTTGGCAGCGTCGTCCCATTCGTTCAAGGCAGCCGCACGTTCGAAGTCGACTAACCAGTCTTCGACGTCTTCAAGCACAGTGCCATGAAACGGCGTCGGAACCCGCGGGCTCTCAAGTGTGTACCGGTTCATCATCGTGCTTTCCGTGCCGGTTGGAGTGGTCTGAACGGAAGTGCTGGTCATGCCGGGTGAAGTGGTGCAAAGCGTAACGTCGGCGTCGGCAGGTAATCCCCTGATCCTGCGGCTGGCCCGATGCACGGGAGTGTTGACTGGCACTGGGCTTGTGGTGCGGCTTCCAGGAGGGGTCTGCAACATCCGTGAGACTACCCAGCACCTCCATCACTTGTCACGTCGCTTCAGAGGTCCAGGCGAGGTTTATTGGTCGCAGAGCAGCAGGGCTCTTGGTAAACGCGTCCGTTAAGCTCGCTTTCCCGAGAGATAGCGCGCGCACTTCTTTCTTTCGTGACCTGTGCCTCCGCCCATGCATTTCACCCACTACTACAGGTGGCAATATATAAGTCCCAAAGTGACACAAACGCCAGGTAGTCTACGGATACGAGAAGCGCCAACCACTGAAGTTGGTCTACGTAGCACTTTCCAGGGCTACAAACCTCGACGGCCTATACCTCACCAACACAAAAGGTGACTTCAGGTTCCGACATGTCGCCGGCTCTATCGACAGACAGTCTGTCACCAACGTGACCCGGCTAGCAAATGGGCCTCTAGAAATTGTCTTGGACCGGGCTGCCACCTTCATTCGATGCCACAACCACAACAACCACATCACGCTCGCCGCTCTTAACGTACAGTCTCTGCACGCGCACGTGCACGACCTCGAATGAGACGCTCTGATCGCAAAGACTGGCGTGTTAGCGCTTTCTGAAACCTGGAGCGATGAGCCCACTGTTTCGTGCACATCAAGCGGCTTCATTGCAGGTGTGGAGGTGTGGGCGCATATAATAACATTGCGATGCACAACTTCCAACGTAGCCCGCATCCCACTTCGCCGGCAGCCAGACACAGAATACACACAGACAAGCAGCGGAATCGGCGAGGTCTGCGTTGCGCACATCAGTTGCAATAACAAAGACATTATGCTCGCAGCCATCTACCTGAGAACTCTCAAGAACCCCTTCCACACATGCACACGTGTTTGTGAAACGTGCGTGCTTTCTCCACATATCAGCTTACATATCAGCACTACATATCAGCTTACCGCCTCTGGTGTTGCTAATACCCGTGTTGCTTTCGGCATCGTTGCGCGACTGCAAAGAACTGGTTATATAACTCATGTGCAACTCTTCAACAAACGTGTGTGCGTACACCATTTGCATATATATTTAGCGTAATTACATAACATTTCGCTGAATGTAAAAAATTACGCCACAGTCACCTTCCCGCCGCATGCTTCGCATAACATCGATTCTCACGGTACGTGGGATCTGCCGAATGTTTTCTCGATGACGTACATTTATTTTATGTATACGGGGGCACTGTTCCTAAATACAGCTCTAAGTTGCTAGTAGCGCCTTGTCATGTGTTCTTCAAAAGTATCTATTCTTTTTAGCACTTTACCATCATGAACGTAGAGCAACACGCCCAACCGGCCGTCATTCTAGAAGAAGATGGCTTTCGTATTCGTGTCAACTGAGGTGGGCGGATGGGGGATCCTGTGAGTTTTGCTTTGATTATTTTTAGCGATTCAGAAGAGGACTGTGCGATATGTTCTACAAAAAAACCTTAACTGAGAAGCAGCTTTGAGAATTTTGAGCAGTCACATGCGCCTTAGCCATGATGTATTAATTGCAGCCCCAACATCTGATAACTTGAACTTAGAAGTCATGCAAATCGCAGTTCTGAATGCCCAAATCGAATATGAATTGATCAGTGCTAGAAATGCAAGTATATTCAACTCCTCGTAATATAATCGACAGCGCAACGGGTTAAACACGGCCAGAAAGAAGAGATGGACTTTCTGTCCGTGTTTAACCCGTTGCGCTGTCGATTATATTATGATGAACATCCACCAACTAGCCCAACTCGCGATCCTGCTTCAGCATATTCAACTCAATCGACGAAGAACTGTTAAATACCTTTTCTAAGAAAGTGTCATTCTCAACACCCACTCTCACATTCTAATGTATAACAACTTTAAATGACTTCTGTCATCTTAGACAACTTGTTTATTTTAAACACAATATTGCAGCGGCAGTAAGCACACACTTTACTAAACGAGGCCGCGAAGTGGCCTTTCCGAGAGACATTTAGTGTAGTAGCGTTTTATGTATACCAATGCTAGCATCAAATGTGACTTTATTGTAATATTGGGGAGCTGAACGTTTGAGCGCATATAGAAATTTGTATTTACGAGCAGTAAATATTCCATTGCGTGACCGCACATTTACCATGAAGGCGAAAATTTTAGATGCCTCAGGAAACGCTACAAGTGACAATCGGCGTCTGCGAGCTCGGCGTCAACACGAACGGCCTGAAAAGTATTACATGATCAGAAATGACGTGATCGTGACATCATCCGTGTTCTGGGACGTCATCATAACGTCACAGACAGCCGAAGTTCGTTTAGTCATCATGACGTAACTCTGATGCCATATAGCATCGCGCCGTACTGTGATGTTTGGTCAAGTTTGTTCAAGGGTGAGATTCCCGGAGCAATTTCAACACCAAACACTACGTGAGGTGAAGAAAGCTTAAGGGGTTGTAAAGAGAGAGAGAGAGAGAGAGAGAGAGTGAAAGACAGACAGAGAGAACTACAGTTTCTCTGAATTTCAGGTGAATTTTTACAATAACAGAGATGATTCGATGATTTGCTTTTCCAAACTGTTTTAAGTCAAGGAAGACTCTGCACAAACAGATTGTGTAGGCTGGGCCACCCTATACTGACAACACAGCAGTGTTTAGTGGCATTTTTGAAATATTACCGTGATGTTTAAGAAGTACAGCCACATTTAACCTGTTCTTCATCTGAGCATTCCATCTGCAAACTTCATAGTCTCACTTTGGCGTTGTAAATACGATGACTATGAAGAACCTGAATTACTCTAGTACCTTAAATTCTCGCTTATTAAACAAAACATGTGGCTGACACAGCAGGGTACTTTGCAGAAGTCGTCCGATAAGTCAAGTGCCAATTTGTTTACTATTAGAGTCCTTCAATATAAAGTATTTCTAAAGAAGAAGGCCAAGTGTAGTCGATTAACATTTATGGAAACCACACTGAGCTGATTCTGTATAGTTATAATATTATAAATGACTACGAATTTACATACGAGGTGTCGATCTTTGGCCTCCTGCTTTTCCCAGCTTGGGTGGGGAGTAGACAGGAAAGCGGTGAAGTGGCCCTTTACTTCTCCCTACGGCTTTTCCAAGTAAATGGCCTACGTAAACTGTGTGAACTCAGATTTTCTTTGAGAAATGTGGGCGAATATAACGTTAAACTACCCCGCATTGTCTCTTTCCATATAGGTCATTAGCTGTTAATGATTGGTCGACATTTTCTGGGTCATGCTCGGAGCACCTGCTCGTAACACGACGCAACAATGGACGCGTAAATTGTCGACCCCGTAATTAGCACTTACGCATGCCTGCGCGCGAAAAATAACAATAATAAACTATTTTCTTTGGCCATTCGTTCTTCGCTATTCGTCAAATATTTTTGGTGCACCATACAATCGCCTCCTTGGGATGCGACGCCACAAGTCTGCGAAAACTCACGGCATTAAAACGAAGTGTGTTGAATAAGCAGCGCATTACTAAACTTTTTTTCGGAATAGCCAAACAGAATCTCTGTCTGAAACTAATTCAAGAAGGCTGCCCGCCAATCACGTTCGCAGCGGCTACTTATAGCAGCAGGCGAGATGGAATCATATATGTATAATAGATACTTTCAGTTTTAGTATAAGTTTTTTGAGCGTGCACAACTCTCTGTAAACTCATCGTGGCTGACAGAGGTGTAGAGAGTGAAATAAACACTAATAGGAACAGTCACAATCCTTTGCAGGTAGTCAGTTTTCTTAGTCCAGAGTGGACGCTGATCATTTCGCTGGTTAGGTAGATCAAGTTATGGGGGCAAATTTGAAAGCTGGGGTTGTCAATGCACTCCAGTCCACTGCCTTGTTACAAGCTGCCGCGACCGTTGCAGGTTAGATATGATAAGCAAGGTGAAGCAGGCTAATCGGACACTAAAGTGGGAATCTTTTTTAGCTCTCCTGGCTGCGCACAACTACACACTTCTGCACACTTATCAACTCGCGGCAGCTTGGATATGGAGCAGCGGCGATACAATTCGTTATCAAAGAAACAAACAGAGGTTTTGATCGGGCTATAAAACGTTTACTGGTTTCCCGCCCGTATTTGCGTCGCCGATTACGTAAATGTCAGGCCAGGCAGAACAAAATAAAATCATGACAGATTGCTGTAATGTCATGGAGCCCCACCTGAGCGATAGCTTCCTCTGCAATGCTGAAGCGCAAGGCCCGGAAGCGCGCCTAGGCAGCCCTCACTGCAGAGAGCCAACAGCCCTTAGTCGGGAGACGCGCAGGACAACCTTCACCGTAGAAGCGTAGGGCACAATTTCATTACGTGATTACGTTTTTGCTCTGCTGAAGGAAAAATTGGCCTCACATGTTATTTTCTCAGTCTGCGGCCGACATTGACCACTGTCGAAGGGGAGGGGGGGGGGCTCCGCCCTTTTAACATTTCTCAGTGGAAGGTCTAGGCCCCCTCCCCCCCCCCCCCCACTCCCCGGTAGATATGCCTAGGGCGGTATCATACTCTTTCAAGAATTCCCGTCGCTGATTGTATAACCTAATGCATTACCAAGTGTGCAGCCCGCTTTCGCAATCAATTGTTACAGAGAGTGTACGATGCTCCCAACTTTTGATTCTGCCCTTGGCGCATTCGATTCGGAGACTGAACTGAATGGGAAAATGTGAGAGCTGCTGTTCGAAATTTCGAACATTTAGAGCCTGCGGTTTAAGTTTACAACAATAGTGCACATGTTCCAACATACCTGCTGTCCTTCCCTATCTAAAGCCAAGCTTTGACCTCGCACGTGTGCTACGAAATTCTGATGAGTGCGCACTGTCCAAATATTCTGACAGGTTCGTGTACATAAAAACCACAGTTCGGTGAAAATGTATCCGCCTCTCACAAAACGAAAGAATATTTCACGCCTGGTTAATTTTACGGCACGTTAGGTCGTGCAATACGATTATAACACATAGTCTTATCTATGTTGTCAATTATCGCTCGTCTAGGGCGTAACGAGATGCCTACTGGCGTTGGTCGTACACATTCTCGTGGCTTTAGCGCATTCTACTGCTCTCCAGAGTGCACCGACGTTCTTGTAATTCAATTACCGAGGTGCAAACAGCCAAATCGTAACACATCTCTCCCGGGGATAACCACGCCCTCCCGAGCGAGGCTTTCTTCGTGTTCGTTCTGTTCACTCCCTTTTCCTGCCACTCCGAACGTTCAGAATAAATCCCAGGAGGCGGTGGCCGCAGCACAATTCTTCGAGTGGACCAGAGACTAACGAGATAGAGGCACTAGCCTATCAAATAACTTAAGTAATCCAGCGAAACATTGCAATACAGAAGAGGCGGGCGATCGCGCTTCCTAAAAGAGCTAAGAAAGCGGAAACAGCAAAGCGAACGCGAGACAAAAAATAAAAAAAAAAACCAAAGTTGGAAACATTTTTCGACGACTTTTCTACCTCAACCTTTAGCATAATAATAATTGCTGGGGTTTTACGTCCCAAAACCACAATATAATTATGACAGACGCCGCACTGGAGGGCACCGGAAGTTTCGATTCCCTGGGGTTCCATAACCATAATCACGAGACCAACGAGCAGGTTCCCACCTCTTAGCTGAGAACCCTCCACGGTGTGTCTTGCGTGGCTTAAATGTGAGTCACTCTAACCTAGCTGTAAATGTGAGTCACTCTAACCTTAACGCAATGCTTTTGTTCACGAAAGGGCATTATTACGGTTATGGCCTGTGCCACCGCTCATCATTTATGCTGCACAAATCACACGCTCTAAGGAAAATTTGATCATGTTTAACTTTGTAACCTCAGCTATCACGAGCGAAATTCACGTCTGGCTTGGTTTTGAAAGACTATGCACCCAACGTTTGATTGAACATAGTTTCTTTTTTCGCATATCTGATGGTGAAACCTCCCAGAAGTCGAAAATTTAGTTGTGGCGTTGCAGTTGTGCACGAGACCACAGGGAACGCTATCGGAGTTACACGCTTTTGATAATCGAAATGCATCCATTGCTTGTTTTTTTTCCTTTCATGTCTCCATGGATTTTGCAAAATATGACCCGTAGGATAAATAGTACAAAGTGCAGATGCCGATTTTTGTAGAGACATATTTTGTGTAGCTGAACAGAAGAAAAATACATTTTCATGCGCACTTGTGCATACAGCCAAACTTTGCTAATTAAAGCTACGGTTGCGCGAATCGTGTTAGATTCCAACTTAAGGCGAACATTCGAAGAAACTGTGCCTGTATATTGTTCAGAATATTTTATTGTTTTTTGGAGCAAGACCAGCTGAGACCTTGTACAAAGTAATAATGGTGAAAAATGAAGACAATTCGGCCTTAGTGTAGCGTCATTCATTTTTTGATGTCTCAGTAAGTGCAGAGCTTCATAAGGAGAACTGCAATGAATCAAAAAGGCCACCACGTCATAGCTTGCAATGAAATGAGGGAACAGCGTGTCATATACATGAAGTGTTTTGTTCGACGAATGGGACAGCTGTTGCTAAAGTTTTGAAATTAAGTGCGAAAATTACTAAACTTGGTAAATACATGTAAGAAACGAGAACTACGTACATAGGCTACCTAAAATATAGTTAGTGATAATATTGATAATAAATGGCTGACGATCAATCAGCAAAATTTATTAATTTTCTGCACACACTCATGCAGCTCACTTGCTCCTGCAGGATTTTTAAATGATTCTACTATAACCAAGGCAGGCGCCTTGCGCGGGCGACCGCCTTTCTCAAGCGTATAGACACGAAAGCGGACGACGTCTCGTTCGTGGACGCCGCTGCCTATCGCGACAACCGAGCCTTCGCCGCGGTCGCTGTTTCATCCACGCAGCGGATCCTAAACTCAGCCACCATCCTCACCCGAAGTAGCTGAGCAGGTAGCCATAGCCTTAAGTGTGCTCGACAGCAAACGGGATGTCATCTACAGTGACTCCAGAGCGGCCATGAAAGCCTTCGAACGTGGCGTTGTCTCCGAGCAGGCGTTACGCATCCTCCGCAGCGTGGATCCGAGTACTCTCAAGCATCACACCGTCATCTGGTTCCCCGCCCATCTCGGCCGGTTGCCGGCACCCCGTCCAACCTCAACGAGATCGCCCATAACGCAGCGCGCGCGCTTACCGACCGCGTCGCCACAGGGGAACCTCATCTCGCCGCGTTAGAGGCCAACCGCGATACAGCCATTACGTATAACGACATCACAAAAACACTTTTACCTTGAACGCGCAAATTTCCGCCTCCGCATCCGAAACTTAACAGGCCGCAGCGCTAACCCTACGCTTACTGCAAACGCGCACGCATCCAAACCTCGCCAAGCTTCAAGTTTTCTATCCCGACGCGTACCCAGGGACACGTGCCCCTCGTGC